>NC_074682.1:58509246-58631746 GCF_029448725.1 Salvelinus fontinalis | reverse complement strand
CTCTAACCACGAGGCTACCTGCTGGTTACTAGTCCAACGCTCTAACCACTAGGCTACCTGCTGGTTACTGGCCCAACACTCTAACCACTAGGCTACCTGCTGGTTACTGGCCCAACGCTCTAACCACGAGGCTACCTGCTGGTTACTGGCCCAACGCTCTAACCACTAGACTACCTGCTGGTTACTAGTCCAACGCTCTAACCACTAGGCTACCTGCTGGTTACTGGCCCAACGCTCTAACCACGAGGCTACCTGCTGGTTACTGGCCCAACGCTCTAACCACTAGACTACCTGCTGGTTACTAGTCCAACGCTCTAACCACTAGGCTACCTGCTGGTTACTGGCCCAACGCTCTAACCACTAGGCTACCTGCTGGTTACTGGCCCAACGCTCTAACCACTAGGCTACCTGCTGGTTACTGGCCCAACGCTCTAACCACGAGGCTACCTGCTGGTTACTGGCCCAACGCTCTAACCACTAGGCTACCTGCTGGTTACTAGTCCAACGCTCTAACCACTAGGCTACCTGCTGGTTACTGGCCCAACGCTCTAACCACTAGGCTACCTGCTGGTTACTGGCCCAACACTCTAACCACTAGTCTACCTGCTGGTTACTGGCCCAACGCTCTAACCACTAGGCTACCTGCTGGTTACTGGCCCAACACTCTAACCACTAGGCTACCTGCTGGTTACTGGCCCAACGCTCTAACCACTAGGCTACCTGCTGGTTACTGGCCCAACGCTCTAACCACTAGGCTACCTGCTGGTTACTGGCCCAACGCTCTAACCACTAGGCTACCTGCTGGTTACTGGCCCAACACTCTAACCACTAGGCTACCTGCTGGTTACTGGCCCAACGCTCTAACCACTAGGCTACCTGCTGGTTACTGGCCCAACACTCTAACCACTAGGCTACCTGCTGTTTACTGGTCCAACGCTCTAACCACTAGGCTACCTGCTGGTTACTGGCCCAACGCTCTAACCACTAGGCGACCTGCTGGTTACTGGCCCAACGCTCTAACCACTAGGCTACCTGCTGGTTACTGGCCCAACGCTCTAACCACGAGGCTACCTGCTGGTTACTGGCCCAACGCTCTAACCACTAGGCTACCTGCTGGTTACTCTCCCAACGCTCTGACCACTAGGCTACCTGCTGGTTACTGGTCCAACGCTCTAACCACTAGGCTACCTGCTGGTTACTGGCCCAACGCTCTAACCACGAGGCTACCTGCTGGTTACTGGCCCAACGCTCTAACCACGAGGCTACCTGCTGGTTACTGGCCCAACGCTCTAACCACTAGGCTACCTGCTGGTTACTGGCCCAACGCTCTAACCACGAGGCTACCTGCCGCCCCTATTAACTCAAAGATAACATGTCCTAACACGCACAAATGAACTATTTTTAGCTACAGACCACGCTATGACACAGGGATTCGTCTGTTAAACGTATGGGCTCCATCACATGGTGACAGGGAGAGAAGGACAGAGTGGGAGAGGGGGAGGGAGAGAGAGGGATGTGGAGGGCGAGGTAGGTGTGTGTGTGTGTGTGTTATACAGGTGTGTGTGTGTGTTTGTGTGTGTTGTGTATAGGACAGGTGTGTGTCCTTGAAAGTTGCTCTCGACACACACACACACACACACACACACACACACACACACACACACACACACACACACACACACACACACACACACACACACACACAGAGTGACTGACTGTCCCTGTCTGTGTGGTGAGTTAGCGGTTTGAGAGGGACCCCACCCTCTCTGTCACTTCTCCTGCTCCCCCACCACCCCCGACACAGCCCCCACCACCCCCGACACAGCCCCCACCCTCTCTGTCACTTCTACTGCCCCCACACCACCCCCACACCACCCCGACACAGCCCCCACCACCCCCGACACAGCCCCCACCACCCCCCGACACAGCCCCCACCACCCCCGACACAGCCCCCACCACCCCCGACACAGCCCCCACCACCCCCGACACAGCCCCCACCACCCCCGACACAGCCCCCACCCTCTATGTCGCTTCTACTGCTCCCACACCACCCCCGACACAGCCCCCACCACCCCCGACACAGCCCCCACCACCCCCGACACAGCCCCCACCCTCTATGTCGCTTCTACTGCCCCCACCACCCCCGACACAGCCCCCACCCTCTATGTCGCTTCTACTGCCCCCACACCACCCCCGACACAGCCCCCACCACCCCCCGACATAGCCCCCACCACCCCCCGACACAGCCCCCACCACCCCCGACACAGCCCCCACCACCCCCCGACACAGCCCCCACCACCCCCGACATAGCCCCCACCACCCCCGACACAGCCCCCACCACCCCCGACACAGCCCCCACCACCCCCGACACAGCCCCCACCACCCCCGACACAGCCCCCACCACCCCGACACAGCCCCCACCACCCCCGACACAGCCCCCACCCTCTCTGTGCCTTGACGTGATACAGATTGTATGGTAGCGGTAGCAGCAGGCTAGCTGGGCTTTTCAAGTCTCCACAGATACCTGATGATTACTGCTACGCTGCAGTGTAATTGAAATCCTTTTTTCGATTTGAGATGATATCGTAGCATCGCTAGCTAGCTAGCCGTGTAAGTAATGCTATATTGTCACTGCTGTTTGCTGCTCTCTGTGTGGTACTTAACACAGACATATTTCATACACTATAGTACGGTTCTGTCTGTCTGTGGGTTTTTAGTAATCGTGATTATTTATGGCTAGCGAGTAACGGAGGCTTAGCTCCCGTGCTGAGTGGATGCAGAGAGAGAGAGGGAAGGAGAGAGGGAAGGAGAGAGGGAAGAGAGAGACGGAAGGAGAGAGGGAACAGAGAGAGGGAACAGAGAGGGAACAGAGAGAGGGAAGGAGAGAGGGAACAGAGAGAGGGAACAGAGAGGGAAGGAGAGAGGGAAGGAGAGAGGGAACAGAGAGAGGGAACAGAGAGAGGGAACAGAGAGAGGGAACAGAGAGAGGGAACGAGAGAGGGGACAGAGAGAGGGAACAGAGAGAGGGGACAGAGAGAGGGAACAGAGAGGGAACGAGAGAGGGAACGAGAGAGGGAACAGAGAAGCAACAGGGAGAGGGAACAGAGAGAGGGAACAGAGAGAGGGAAGGAGAGAGGGAACAGAGAGAGGGGACAGAGAGAGGGAACAGAGAGAGGGGACAGAGAGAGGGAACAGAGAGGGAACGAGAGAGGGAACAGAGAGGGAACGAGAGAGGGAACAGAGAAGCAACAGAGAAGCAACAGGGAGAGGGAACAGAGAGAGGGAACAGAGAGAGGGAACAGAGAGAGGAGACAGAGAGAGGGGACAGAGAGAGGGAACAGAGAGAGGGGACAGAGAGAGGGAACAGAGAGAGGGGACAGAGAGAGGGGACAGAGAGAGGGAACAGAGAGAGGGAACAGAGAGAGGGGACAGAGAGAGGGAACAGAGAGAGGGGACAGAGAGAGGGAACAGAGAGAGGGGACAGAGAGAGGGAACAGAGAGAGGGGACAGAGAGAGGGAACAGAGAGAGGGGACAGAGAGAGGGAACAGAGAGAGGGGACAGAGAGAGGGAACAGAGAGAGGGGACAGAGAGAGGGGACAGAGAGAGGGAACAGAGAGAGGGAAGGAGAGAGGGAACAGAGAGAGGGAACAGAGAGAGGGAACAGAGAGAGGGAACAGAGAGAGGGGACAGAGAGAGGGAACAGAGAGAGGGAACAGAGAGAGGGAACAGAGAGAGGGGACAGAGAGAGGGGACATAGAGAGGGAACAGAGAGAGGGGACAGAGAGAGGGAACGGAGAGAGGGGATGGGGGGAGGGGACAGAGAGAGGGGACAGGGAGAGGGGACAGAGAGAGGGAACGGAGAGAGGGGACGGGGAGAGGGAACAGAGAGAGGGAACAGAGAGAGGGAACAGAGAGAGGGGACAGAGAGAGGGAAGGAGAGAGGGAACAGAGAGAGGGAACAGAGAGAGGGAAGGAGAGAGGGAACAGAGAGAGGGAACAGAGAGAGGGAACAGAGAGAGGGGACAGAGAGAGGGGACAGAGAGAGGGGACATAGAGAGGGAACAGAGAGAGGGAACGGAGAGAGGGGATGGGGGGAGGGGACAGAGAGAGGGGGCAGGGAGAGGGGACAGAGAGAGGGAACGGAGAGAGGGGACGGGGAGAGGGAACAGAGAGAGGGAACAGAGAGAGGGGACAGAGAGAGGGAAGGAGAGAGGGAACAGAGAGAGGGAACAGAGAGAGGACTCTCTGCACTTCCTAACCTCCTGCCCAATGTATGACCATATTAGAGAGACATATTTCCCTCAGATCACACAGATCCACAAAGAATTCGAAAACAAATCCAATTTTGATAAACTCCCATATCTACTGGGTGAAATTCCACAGTGTGCCATCACAGCAGCAAGATTTGTGACCTGTTGCCACAAGAAAATAGCAACCAGTGAAGAACTTACACTATTGTAAATACAACCCATATTTATGCTTATTTATTTTTCCTTGTGTACTTTAACCATTTGTACATTGCTACAACACTGTATCTATATAATATGACATTTGTAATGTCTTTATTGTTTCGAAACTTCTGTATGTGGAATGTTTACTGTTAATTTTTATTGTTTATTTCACTTTTGTATATTATCTACCTCACATGCATTGGCAATGTTAACACATGTTTCCCATGCCAATAAAGCCCCTTGAATTAAATTGAGAGGGGACAGAGAGAGGGGACAGAGAGAGGGAACAGAGAGAGGGAACAGAGAGAGGGAACAGAGAGAGGGAACAGAGAGAGGGAACAGAGAGAGGGAACAGAGAGAGGGAACAGAGAGAGGGGACAGAGAGAGGGGACATAGAGAGGGAACAGAGAGAGGGAACAGAGAGAGGGAAGGGGAGAGGGAACAGAGAGAGGGAACAGAGAGAGGGAAGGGGAGAGGGAACAGAGAGAGGGAACAGAGAGAGGGGACAGAGAGAGGGGACAGAGAGAGGGAAGGGGAGAGGGAACAGAGAAAGGGAACAGGGGCTGAATGGTGCAGGTTGCACATTGGCAGGGGCTGGGAATGTGGGCCTGTACCCCAGCTCGCAGTAACTTATATTTACAGGCTGGTAGGCTGGTTACCGGGCAGGTTGGAGAGATATATGGTGGCATGTGGGGAGACAGAAATCCTGTGAGGAATGTATTGTACTCTGTAGTGGACTGTCTGGTTGCTCCAGCTCTGGTCTCTCTGTAGTAGACTGTCTGGTTGCTCCAGCTCTGGTCTCTCTGTAGTAGACTGTCTGGTTGCTCCAGCTCTGGTCTCTCTGTAGTGGACTGTCTGGTTCTCCAGCTCTGGTCTCTCTGTAGTGGACTGTCTGGTTGCTCCAGCTCTGGTCTCTCTGTAGTGGACTGTCTGGTTGCTCCAGATCTGGTCTCTCTACATCAAGTTTCAGCTCTTTCATCTTTGGTCAGATACGATGGTGCTCCGCTCTAAAAATACTGTCCTTCAGGACCCTGTGTGGGAGAGATCAGATAGATCAGAGAAAGGGAGAGAGAGAGAGAGAGTCAGGTTCAGCCCCTAATACCCGCTTAGGCAGTTGATATGAAAAGCCAACTGACATTTACTCCTGAGGTGCTGCACCCTCGATAACTACTGTTATTGTTATTATTTGACCATGCTGGTCATTTATGAACATTTGAACATCTTGGCCATGTTCTGTTATAATCTCCACCCGGCACAGCCAGAAGAGGACTGGCCACCCTTCATAGCCTGGTTCCTCTCTAGGTTTCTTCCTAGGTTTTGGCCTTTCTAGGGAGTTTTTCCTAGCCACCATGCTTCTACACCTGCATTGCTTGCTGTTTGGGGTTTTAGGCTGGGTTTCTGTACAGCACTTTGAGACATCAGCTGATGTAAGAAGGGCTTTATAAATAAATTTGATTTGATTTGATATGAAAGGGGACAATGGAGGGGTCATGGGAGGGGACATGGGAGGGGCCATGGGGCAGTCAACACAGTGACAGATGTTAGCCTCTGTCTTGTTCTTCCTTCAGCTGAACTGCTTCCTGCCACACAGACAGATGTCCAAGACTAGATGGCCGTATTGGATTATAATCCTCTGGAGGTTTGAGCTCTAGTTAGAACTCCTCAGAAGGAAGAAATTAGATCAAGTTGTGGAAACGTAATGATTGGTCAGCTCATCCTCCTCTAGACCAATGATTGGCCAGCTCATCCTCCTCTAGACCGCTGATTGGCCATCTCTTCCTCCTCTAGACCACTGATTGGCCAGCTCATCCTCCTCTAGACCACTGATTGGCCAGCTCATCCTCCTCTAGACCACTGATTGGCCAGCTCATCCTAATCTAGAACTCTGATTGGCCAGCTCTTCCTCTAGACCGCTGATTGGTCAGCATATCCTCCTCTAGACCACTGATTGGCCATCTCAGTCTCCTCAGGAGTATTACGTCATACTACATGAGGAAATAGTGAGAACGGTCTGTTTGAGATCGAAGTTTAAGTTTAATCATGGAACACTGGTCACTTTAATCATGGAACACTGGCCACTTTAATCATGGAACACTGGCCACTTTAATCATGGAACACTGGTCACTTTAACCATGGAACACTGGCCACTTTAATCATGGAACACTGGCCACTTTAATCATGGAACACTGGTCACTTTAATCATGGAACACTGGTCACTTTAATCATGGAACACTGGTCACTTTAATCATGGAACACTGGCCACTTTAATCATGGAACACTGGTCACTTTAATCATGGAACACTGGTCACTTTAATCATGGAACACTGGTCACTTTAATCATGGAACACTGGCCACTTTAATCATGGAACACTGGTCACTTTAACCATGGAACACTGGCCACTTTAATCATGGAACACTGGCCACTTTAATCATGGAACACTGGTCACTTTAATCATGGAACACTGGCCACTTTAACCATGGAACACTGGCCACTTTAACCATGGAACACTGGCCACTTTAACCATGGAACACTGGTCACTTTAATCATGGAACACTGGCCACTTTAATCATGGAACACTGGTCACTTTAATCATGGAACACTGGCCACTTTAATCATGGAACACTGGTCACTTTAACCATGGAACACTGGCCACTTTAATCATGGAACACTGGTCACTTTAACCATGGAACACTGGTCACTTTAACCATGGAACACTGGCCACTTTAATCATGGAACACTGGTCACTTTAACCATGGAACACTGGTCACTTTAACCATGGAACACTGGCCACTTTAATCATGGAACACTGGTCACTTTAACCATGGAACACTGGTCACTTTAACCATGGAACACTGGCCACTTTAATCATGGAACACTGGCCACTTTAACCATGGAACACTGGCCACTTTAATAATGGAACACTGGTCACTGGTCCAAAGTGTAATTAATAACTTCACCATGCTCAAAGGGATCTTCAATGTCTGCTTTATTCATTATTGTTACCCATCTACCAATAGCTGCCCTTATTTGCGAGGTATTGGAAAACCTCCCTGTTCTTTGTGGTTGAATCTGTGTTTGAAATTCACTGCTCGACTGAGGGACCTTCCAGATAATTCTATGTGTTGGAGTACAGAGATGAGGTAGTCATTCAAAAATCATGTTAAACCCTGTTATTACACACAGAGTCCATGCAACTTATTATGTGACTTGTTAAGCACATTTCTACTCCTGAACGTATTTAGGTTATTCATAACAAAGGGGTTGAATACTTACTGACACAAGACCGCTTTTCTTTTTAAAATCAATTTGTAAACATTTCTACAAACATAATTCCACCTCAACATTATGGTGTTATGGTGCATGCAGACCAGCGACACAAAATGTATATTTAATACATGTTAAATTCAGTCTGTGACACAACAAAGTGTGGGAAATTCAAGAGGTGTGAATTCTTTCTGAAGGCACTGTGTTATACTACAGAATTATACCTACCGGAGGAGCTGTGTTATACCACAGAATTATACCTACCGGAGGAGCTGTGTTACACCACAGAATTATACCTACCGGAGGAGCTGTGTTATACCACAGAATTATACCTACCGGAGGAGCTGTGTTATACCACAGAATTATACCTACCGGAGGAGCTGTGTTAAGTATCCTTAACTAGCGTTGAAAAAGTTAATTTCGTTCGTCTCTAATGAAATCTCTCTCTCTAATTTCTGAATCTCTTTTGTAACGTCGTCAGGGTTAATGCTTCAGAGAGAGGAGGTGAGAGGCAGGTAATCTACACACACACTGGTACTCTCTCTCTCTCTCTCTCTCTCTCTCTCTCTCTCTCTCTCTCTCTCTCTCTCTCTCTCTCTCTCGCTCTCTCTCTCTCTCTCTGTCTCTCTCGCTGTCTGTCTGTCTCTCTGTCTCTCTCGCTGTCTGTCTGTCTCTCTCTTTCTTTCTTTCTTTCTCTCTCTCTGTCTCTCTCTCTGTCTCTCTCTCTCTGTCTCTCTTGCTGTCTCTGTCTCTCTCTTTCTCTCTCTCCCCCCTCCTCTCTTTCTCTCTCTCCATCTCTTTCCCTCTCTCTCGCTCCCTCTCTCTTTCTCTCTCTCTCTTTACCTCTCTCTCTCTCTCTCTCTGTGGTATAACACAGCTCCTCTCTTTCCCTTTCTCTCTCTCACTCTCTTTCCCTCTCTCACTCTTTCTCCCTCTCTCTCTCGCGCACACTCTCTCTCTCTGTGTGTGTGTGTAGTCAGATATTAACGTCTCCATGACCCCCCATGTGTGTCTCTCTCGCTCAACACACAGATCATAGACTGGTGGGGGCCATTTGGTACACAGGCACTGTCTGGTCATCTGAAACTTCAGGGTTTTGGCAATAAGGCCCTTTATCTAGGACTTTACGGGTAGTTTCACGTGACAATGCTAACTAGCATTAGCTGGAAGTCTATGGGTATCTGTTAACATGCCAACACATATCTATAGACTTCCAGCCAGTACGCACATGCTAGTTAGCATTGGCTCGTGAAACTACCTTGAACTTCCTTCATACTGGACACAGAAGCATACAAATGGTATCCACAAGTTAATCTGACTCTGGGGAAGTAAATAAAGGACCTCATTGCCAACATCCTGAAGTATCCCTTATAGATGGCTTTGGGCCTCATTGCCAACATCCTGAAGTATCCCTTTAATATGGCTTTGGGCCTCATTGCCAACATCCTGAAGTATCCCTTTAAGATGGCTTTGGGTCTCATTGCCAACATCCTGAAGTATCCCTTTAAGATGGCTTTGGGCCTCATTGCCAACATCCTGAAGTATCCCTTTAAGATGGCTTTGGGCCTCATTGCCAACATCCTGAAGTATCCCTTTAAGATGGCTTTGGGCCTCGTTGCCAACATCCTGAAGTATCCCTTTAAGATGGCTTTGGGTCTCATTGCCAACATCCTGAAGTATCCCTTTAAGATGGCTTTGGGCCTCATTGCCAAACATCCTGAAGTATCCCTTTAAGATGGCTTTGGGCCTCATTGTAAAACATCCTGAAGTATCCCTTTAAGATGGCTTTGGGCCTCGTTGCCAACATCCTGAAGTATCCCTTATAGATGGCTTTGGGCCTCATTGCCAACATCCTGAAGTATCCCTTTAAGATGGCTTTGGGCCTCATTGCCAACATCCTGAAGTATCCCTTTAAGATGGCTTTGGGCCTCATTGCCAACATCCTGAAGTATCCCTTTAAGATGGCTTTGGGCCTCGTTTCCAACATCCTGAAGTATCCCTTTAAGATGGCTTTGGGCCTCGTTGCCAACATCCTGAAGTATCCCTTTAAGATGGCTTTGGGCCTCATTGCCAACATCCTGAAGTATCCCTTTAAGATGGCTTTGGGCCTCATTGCCAAACATCCTGAAGTATCCCTTTAAGATGGCTTTGGGCCTCATTGCCAACATCCTGAAGTATCCCTTTAAGATGGCTTTGGGCCTCGTTGCCAACATCCTGAAGTATCCCTTTAAGATGGCTTTGGGCCTCATTGCCAACATCCTGAAGTATCCCTTTAAGATGGCTTTGGGCCTCATTGCCAACATCCTGAAGTATCCCTTTAAGATGGCTTTGGGCCTCGTTTCCAACATCCTGAAGTATCCCTTTAAGATGGCTTTGGGCCTCATTGTAAAACATCCTGAAGTATCCCTTTATGATGGCTTTGGGCCTCGTTGCCAACATCCTGAAGTATCCCTTTAAGATGGCTTTGGGCCTCATTGCCAACATCCTGAAGTATCCCTTTAAGATGGCTTTGGGCCTCGTTTCCAACATCCTGAAGTATCCCTTTAAGATGGCTTTGGGCCTCATTGCCAACATCCTGAAGTATCCCTTTAAGATGGCTTTGGGCCTCGTTGCCAACATCCTGAAGTATCCCTTTAAGATGGCTTTGGGCCTCATTGTAAAACATCCTAAAGTCTCCCTTTATGATGGCTTTGGGCCTCGTTGCCAACATCCTGAAGTATCCCTTTAAGATGGCTTTGGGCCTCGTTGCCAACATCCTGAAGTATCCCTTTAAGATGGCTTTGGGCCTCATTGCCAACATCCTGAAGTATCCCTTTAAGATGGCTTTGGGCCTCATTGCCAAACATCCTGAAGTATCCCTTTAAGATGGCTTTGGGCCTCATTGCCAACATCCTGAAGTATCCCTTTAAGATGGCTTTGGGCCTCGTTGCCAACATCCTGAAGTATCCCTTTAAGATGGCTTTGGGCCTCATTGCCAACATCCTGAAGTATCCCTTTAAGATGGCTTTGGGCCTCATTGCCAACATCCTGAAGTATCCCTTTAAGATGGCTTTGGGCCTCGTTTCCAACATCCTGAAGTATCCCTTTAAGATGGCTTTGGGCCTCATTGTAAAACATCCTGAAGTATCCCTTTATGATGGCTTTGGGCCTCGTTGCCAACATCCTGAAGTATCCCTTTAAGATGGCTTTGGGCCTCATTGCCAACATCCTGAAGTATCCCTTTAAGATGGCTTTGGGCCTCGTTTCCAACATCCTGAAGTATCCCTTTAAGATGGCTTTGGGCCTCATTGTAAAACATCCTAAAGTCTCCCTTTATGATGGCTTTGGGCCTCGTTGCCAACATCCTGAAGTATCCCTTATAGATAGCTTTGGGCCTCAATGCCAACATCCTGAAGTATCCCTTTAAGATGGCTTTGGGCCTCGTTGCCAACATCCTGAAGTATCCCTTTAAGATGGCTTTGGGCCTCGTTGCCAACATCCTGAAGTATCCCTTTAAGATGGCTTTGGGCCTCATTGCCAACATCCTGAAGTATCCCTTTAAGATGGCTTTGGGCCTCATTGCCAACATCCTGAAGTATCCCTTTATGATGGCTTTGGGCCTCGTTGCCAACATCCTGAAATATCCCTTATAGATGGCTTTGGGCCTCATTGCCAACATGCTGAAGTATCCCTTTAAGATGGCTTTGGGCCTCATTGCCAACATCCTGAAGTATCCCTTTAAGATGGCTTTGGGCCTCATTGCCAACATCCTGAAGTATCCCTTATAGATGGCTTTGGGCCTCATTGCCAAACATCCTGAAGTATCCCTTTAAGATGGCTTTGGGCCTCGTTGCCAAACATCCTGAAGAATCCCTTTAAGATGGCTTTGAATGTAATGTACATATATACATTTCACCACAACTATAATGCAATCTCACTTACAATGCAAATCAATATGGAAAAGGTAGCCAGCACGCACTGTAGGATACCTCCTCTGGTTCTATGGTAATGTGATCACAGTATAATTGAATTCCAATGAAAGATATTATAGTGTGTGTGTCTGCCTGAAGAGCAGTAGTTAAGTAGGAAGGTATTAGGCCTTAGTTCCCTATTGTTACAGACCAGATGTTCAGCCTCCCAGTCAAACTGATGATGGGTACAGAGTGACAGATTGTTAACAAATAACCTCCTCCCTCCTCTCCGTCTCTCTCTCTCTCTGTCTGTCTGTCTCTCTCTGTCTGTCTCTCTCTCTCTGTCTGTCTGTCTGTCTGTCTGTCTGTCTGTCTGTCTGTCTGTCTGTCTGTCTGTCTGTCTCGCTCAGTCTCAGTCTCAGTCTCAGTCTCAGTCTCAGTCTCAGTCTCTGTCTCTGTCTCTGTCTCTGTCTCTGTCTCTCTCTCAGTCTCTGTCTCTCTCTCAGTCTCTGTCTCAGTCTCTCTCTCTGTCTCTCTCTCTATTATTAGGTAGGCCTACTGCACTATTTGTTGAAGCGGGTAAAGGGAAGGTGACTGTCTTTATATAAAGAGTTGAAGCGGGTAAAGGGAAGGTGACTGTTTCAGATGTTTTTACTTTTGCTTAGCGTCTAGTCCTCACCGCGTTCAGGCAAGAGGGTGGTTAAAGATGACTGCCACATGTAGTTTCTTACTGCGGTTTGGCCTCTCCTTCTGAGCAGTCTGTGGACGGAGAGAGAGAAGACAGTCACCTTCTCTGGGAGAGTAGACACGCTGTAGCTGTCTACCTAACTCCTTCAGCCTGCACCCTTGTGCCGCTCAGTTGATTTAGGGAATGCTTTGCAGGTGTGCTGATTAGTGATCCTGCACAGACGTTTTGGCTGAGCAGCGCTGTGGCGATGTCTTCGACTGGCCTGGTGCTGAACTGAGTTCCACTGTACACGGTGCTGAACTGAGTTCAGCTGTACACGGTGCTGAACTGGGTGCGGTGCTGAACTGAGTTCCACTGTACACGGTGCTGAACTGGGTGCGGTGCTGAACTGAGTTCCACTGTACAACGGTGCTGAACTGAGTTCCACTGTACACGGTGCTAAACTGAGTTCCACTGCACACGGTGCTGAACTGAGTTCCACTGTACACGGTGCTGAACTGAGTTCCACTGCACACGGTGCTGAACTGAGTTCCACTGTACACGGTGCTGAACTGAGTTCCACTGTACACGGTGCTGAACTGAGTTCCACTGTACACGGTGCTGAACTGAGTTCCACTGTACACGGTGCTGAACTGGGTGCGGTGCTGAACTGAGTTCCACTGTACACGGTGCTGAACTGGGTTCCACTGTACACGGTGCTGAACTGGGTTCCACTGTACACGGTGCTGAACTGAGTTCCACTGTACACGGTGCTGAACTGAGTTCCACTGTACACGGTGCTGAACTGAGTTCCACTGTACACGGTGCAGAACTGAGTTCCACTGTACACGATGCTGAACTGAGTTCCACTGTACACGGTGCAGAACTGAGTTCCACTGTACACGATGCAGAACTGAGTTCCACTGTACACGATGCTGAACTGAGTTCCACTGTACACGGTGCTGAACTGAGTTCCACTGTACACGGTGCTGAACTGGGTGCGGTGCTGAACTGAGTTCCACTGTCCACGGTGCTGAACTGAGTTCCACTGTACACGGTGCTGAACTGAGTTCCACTGTACACGGTGCTGAACTGGGTGCGGTGCTGAACTGAGTTCCACTGCACACGGTGCTGAACAGAGTTCCACTGCACACGGTACTGAACTGAGTTCCACTGTACACGGTGCTGAACTGAGTTCCACTGTCCTCGGTGCTGAACCGAGTTCCACTGTCCACGGTGCTGAACTGAGTTCCACTGTACACGGTGCTAAACTGAGTTCCACTGTCCTCGGTGCTGAACTGAGTTCCACTGTCCTCGGTGCTGAACTGAGTTCCACTGTCCTCGGTGCTGAACTGAGTTCCACTGTACACGGTGCTGAACTGAGTTCCACTGTCCTCGGTGCTGAACTGAGTTCCACTGTACACGGTGCTGAACTGAATTCCACTGTACACGGTGCTGAACTGAGTTCCACTGTACACGGTGCTAAACTGAGTTCCACTGTACACGGTGCAGAACTGAGTTACACTGTACACGGTGCTGAACTGAGTTCCACTGTACACGGTGCTGAACTGAGTTCCACTGTACACGGTGCTGAACTGAGTTCCACTGTACACGGTGCTGAACTGAGTTCCACTGTACACGGTGCTAAACTGAGTTCCACTGTCCTCGGTGCTAAACTGAGTTCCACTGTACACGGTGCTAAACTGAGTTCCACTGTACACGGTGCTGAACTGAGTTCCACTGTCCTCGGTGCTAAACTGAGTTCCACTGTACACGGTGCTGAACTGAGTTCCACTGTACACGGTGCTGAACTGAGTTCCACTGTCCTCGGTGCTGAACTGAGTTCCACTGTACACGGTGCTGAACTGAGTTCCACTGTACACGGTGCTGAACTGAGTTCCACTGTACACGGTGCTGAACTGAGTTCCACTGTACACGGTGCTGAACTGAGTTCCACTGTACACGGTGCTGAACTGAGTTCCACTGTACACGGTGCTACACTGGAAGTCCTTCATCCACAGCTGTCCCCATGTCTCTCACAGTGCCACAGTGTTGTAGTGGTCAAAGCGAAGGTCACTGTCAGATACACACTGGAGCGGCTGTCTCTGGGCTGCTCTAGGATACACACTGGAGCGGCTGTCTCTGGGCTGCTCTAGGATACACACTGGAGGGGCTGTCTCTGGGCTGCTCTAGGATACACACTGGAGCGGCTGTCTCTGGGATACACACTGGAGCGGCTGCTCGAGGATACACACTGGAGGGCTGTCTCTGGGCTGCTCTAGGATACACACTGGAGGGGCTGTCTCTAGGATACACACTGGAGGGCTGTCTCTGGGATACACACTGGAGGGGCTGTCTCTGGGATACACACTGGAGGGTCTGTCTCTGGGCTGCTCTAGGATACACACTGGAGGGGCTGTCTCTGGGATACACACTGGAGGGTCTGTCTCTGGGCTGCTCTAGGATACACACTGGAGGGGCTGTCTCTGGGATACACACTGGAGGGTCTGTTTCTGGGCTGCTCTAGGATACACACTGGAGGGGCTGTCTCTGGGCTGCTCTAGGATACACACTGGAGGGGCTGTCTCTGGGCTGCTCTAGGATACACACTGGAGGGCTGTCTCTGGGATACACACTGGAAGGGCTGTCTCTGGGCTGCTCTAGGATACACACTGGAGGGGCTGCTCTAGGATACACACTGGAGGGGCTGTCTCTAGGATACACACTGGAGGGGCTGTCTCTAGGATACACACTGGAGGGGCTGCTCTAGGATACACACTGGAGGGCTGTCTCTGGGCTGCTCTAGGATACACACTGGAGGGGCTGTCTCTAGGATACACACTGGAGGGGCTGCTCTAGGATACACACTGGAGGGGCTGCTCTAGGATACACACTGGAGGGCTGTCTCTGGGCTGCTCTAGGATACACACTGGAGGGCTGTCTCTAGGATACACACTGGAGGGGCTGCTCTAGGATACACACTGGAGGGGCTGCTCTAGGATACACACTGGAGGGCTGTCTCTGGGCTGCTCTAGGATACACACTGGAGGGCTGTCTCTGGGATACACACTGGAGGGGCTGTCTCTGTGCTGCTCTAGGATACACACTGGAGGGTCTGTCTCTGGGATACACACTGGAGGGGCTGTCTCTGGGATACACACTGGAGGGGCTGTCTCTGGGATACACACTGGAGGGGGTGTCTCTGGGATACACACTGGAGGGGCTGTCTAGGATACACTGGAGGGGCTGTCTCTGGGATACACACTGGAGGGGCTGTCTCTGGGATACACACTGGAGGGGCTGTCTCTGGGATACACACTGGAGGGGCTGTCTCTAGGATACACACTGGAGGGCTGTCTCTGGGATACACACTGGAGGGGCTGTCTCTGGGATACACACTGGAGGGGCTGTCTCTGGGATACACACTGGAGGGGCTGTCTCTGGGATACACACTGGAGGGGCTGTCTCTGGGATACACACTGTAGGGGCTGTCTCTGGGATACACACTGGAGGGGCTGTCTCTGTGATACACACTGGAAGGGCTGTCTCTGGGATACACATTGGAGGGGCTGTCTCTGGGATACACACTGGAGGGGCTGTCTCTGGGATACACACTGGAGGGCTGTCTCTGTGATACACACTGGAGGGCTGTCTCTGGGATACACACTGGAGGGGCTGTCTCTGGGATACACACTGGAGGGGCTGCTCTAGGATACACACTGGAGGGGCTGCTCTAGGATACACACTGTAGGGGCTGTCTCTGGGATACACACTGGAGGGGCTGTCTCTGGGATACACACTGGAGGGGCTGTCTCTGGGATACACACTGGAGGGGCTGTCTCTAGGATACACTGATGGGGCTGTCTCTGGGATACACACTGGAGGGGCTGTCTCTGTGCTGCTCTAGGATACACACTGGAGGGGCTGTCTCTGGGATACACACTGGAGGGTCTGTCTCTAGGATACACACTGGAGCGGCTGCTCTAGGATACACACTGGAGGGGCTGTCTCTAGGATACACACTGGAGGGGCTGTCTCTAGGATACACACTGGAGGGGCTGTCTCTAGGATACACACTGGAGGGGCTGTCTCTAGGATACACACTGGAGGGGCTGTCTCTAGGATACACACTGGAGGGGCTGTCTCTAGGATACACACTGGAGGGGCTGTCTCTAGGATACACACTGGAGGGGCTGCTCTAGGATACACACTGGCGCGGCTGCTCTAGGATACACACTGGAGGGGCTGTCTCTAGGATACACACTGGAGCGGCTGCTCTAGGATACACACTGGAGGGGCTGTCTCTAGGATACACACTGGAGGGGCTGCTCTGGGATACACACTGGAGGGGCTGTCTCTGTGATACACACTGGAGGGGCTGTCTCTAGGATACACACTGGAGGGGCTGTCTCTAGGATACACACTGGAGGGGCTGTCTCTAGGATACACACTGGAGGGGCTGTCTCTAGGATAAACACTGGAGGGGCTGTCTCTGGGCTGCTCTAGGATACACACTGGAGCGGCTGTCTCTGGGATACACACTGGAGGGGCTGTCTCTAGGATACACACTGGAGCGGCTGCTCTAGGATACACACTGGAGGGGCTGTCTCTAGGATACACACTGGAGGGGCTGCTCTGGGATACACACTGGAGGGGCTGTCTCTGTGATACACACTGGAGGGGCTGTCTCTAGGATACACACTGGAGGGGCTGTCTCTGGGATACACACTGGAGGCTTGTCTCTAGGATACACACTGGAGGGGCTGTCTCTAGGATACACACTGGAGCGGCTGTCTCTGTGCTGCTCTAGGATACACACTGGAGGGGCTGTCTCTAGGATACACACTGGCGCGGCTGCTCTAGGATACACACTGGAGGGGCTGTCTCTGGGATACACACTCTGGCAACTAGTATACGGAACAGGCTGCTATTGCAGACAGATGTAAACCTCCTGTGTCGTTTGTGTTGTACAGTCACCAGAACCTTAACAAGCATCCTGTATTACCGTAGGTGGTAGTCTCTATACAGTCACCAGAACCTTAGCAAGCATCCTGTATTACCGTAGGTGGTAGTCTCTGTACAGTCACCAGAACCTTAACAAGCATCCTGTATTACCGTAGGTGGTAGTCTCTATACAGTCACCAGAACCTTAACAAGCATCCTGTATTACCGTAGGTGGTAGTCTCTATACAGTCACCAGAACCTTTACAAGCATCCTGTATTACCGTAGGTGGTAGTCTCTATACAGTCACCAGAACCTTAACAAGCATCCTGTATTACCGTAGGTGGTAGTCTCTATACAGTCACCAGAACCTTAACAAGCATCCTGTATTACCGTAGGTGGTAGTCTCTATACAGTCACCAGAACCTTAACAAGCATCCTGTATTACCGTAGGTGGTAGTCTCTATACAGTCACCAGAACCTTAACAAGCATCCTGTATTACCGTAGGTGGTAGTCTCTATACAGTCACCAGAACCTTAACAAGCATCCTGTATTACCGTAGGTGGTAGTCTCTATACAGTCACCAGAACCTTAACAAGCATCCTGTATTACCGTAGGTGGTAGTCTCTATACAGTCACCAGAACCTTAACAAGCATCCTGTATTACCGTAGGTTTTAGTCTCTATACAGTCACCAGAACCTTTACAAGCATCCTGTATTACCGTAGGTAGTAGTCTCTATACAGTTACCAGAACCTTAACAAGCATCCTGTATTACCGTAGGTGGTAGTCTCTATACAGTCACCAGAACCTTTACAAGCATCCTGTATTACCGTAGGTGGTAGTCTCTATACAGTCACCAGAACCTTAACAAGCATCCTGTATTACCGTAGGTGGTAGTCTCTATACAGTCACCAGAACCTTTACAAGCATCCTGTATTACCGTAGGTGGTAGTCTCTATACAGTTACCAGAACCTTAACAAGCATCCTGTATTACCGTAGGTGGTAGTCTCTATACAGTCACCAGAACCTTTACAAGCATCCTGCATTACCGTAGGTGGTAGTCTCTATACAGTCACCAGAACCTTAACAAGCATCCTGTATTACCGTAGGTGGTAGTCTCTATACAGTCACCAGAACCTTAACAAGCATCCTGTATTACCGTAGGTGGTAGTCTCTATACAGTCACCAGAACCTTAACAAGCATCCTGTATTACAGTAGGTGGTAGTCTCTATACAGTCACCAGAACCTTAACAAGCAACCTGTATTACCGTAGGTGGTAGTCTCTATACAGTCACCAGAACCTTAACAAGCATCCTGTATTACCGTAGGTGGTAGTCTCTATACAGTCACCAGAACCTTAACAAGCAACCTGTATTACCGTAGGTGGTAGTCTCTATACAGTCAGTTTAATTTAGAGGCTAGGGCGACGGACGCTAACAGGACTAGCACTGAAAGACCCCATCCCTTTAATTTAGAGGCTAGGGCTAAGGGCGCTAACAGGGCTAGCACTGAAAGACCCACATCCCTTTCATTTAGAGGCTAGGGCGACGGGCGCTAACAGGGCTAGCACTGAAAGACAGCATCCCTTTAATTTAGAGGCTAGGGCGACGGGCGTTAACAGGGCTAGCACTGAAAGACCCCATCCCTTTCATTTAGAGGCTAGGGCGACGGGCGCTAACAGGGCTAGCACTGAAAGACCCACACCCCTTTAATTTAGAGGCTAGGGCGACGGGCGCTAACAGTGCTAGCATTGAAAGACAGCGTCCCTTTAATTTAGATGCTAGGGCGACGGGCGCTAACAGTGCTAGCACTGAAAGACCCACATCCCTTTAGTTTAGGGACTAGGGCGACGGGCGCTAACAGGGCTAGCACTGAAAGACAGCATCGCTTTAATTTAGAGGCTAGGGCGACGGGCGCTAACTGGGCTAGCACTGAAAGACCCCATCCCTTTAATTTAGAGGCTAGGGCGACGGGCGCTAACAGGGCTAGCACTGAAAGACCCCATCCCTTTAATTTAGAGGCTAGGGCGACGGGCGCTAACAGGGCTAGCACTGAAAGACCCCATCCCTTTAATTTAGAGGCTAGGGCGACAGGCGCTAACAGGGCTAGCACTGAAAGACCCCATCCCTTTAATTTAGAGGCTAGGATGACGGGCGCTAACAGGGCTAGCACTGAAAGACCCCATCCCTTTAATTTAGAGGCTAGGGCGACGGGCGCTAACAGGGCTAGCACTGAAAGACCCCATCCCTTTAATTTAGAGGCTAGGATGACGGGCGCTAACAGGCCTGGCACTGAAAGACCCACATCCCTTTAATTTAGAGGCTAGGGCGACGGGCGCTAACAGTGCTAGCACTCTAACAGTGCTAGCACTGAAAGACCCCATCTCTTTAATTTAGAGGCTAGGGCGACGGGCGCTAACAGGGCTAGCACTGAAAGACCCACATCTCTTTAATTTAGAGGCTAGGGCGACGGGCGCTAACAGGGCTAGCACTGAAAGACCCACATCTCTTTAATTTAGAGGCTAGGGCGACGGGCGCTAACAGTGCTAGCATTGAAAGACAGGATCCATTAAGGTCTCCTTTCGATGATAAAGCACAGATCACTCTGGTGGTGGTCCCTGGCTCCTCAGTCAGACATTTGAGAGACACAAGCATGTAATCTCTATCTCCCTGTATAAAAGGAACCGGGGCCCTGAAGTTATCCACAATGCCTTTCTTCAAAAGCATCCACTATCTGCGCTAGACAAAGGAGAGGAGAGGAGAGGAGAGGGATGGAGGGAGGAGAGGGGAGTGAGGGAGGTAGAGAGAGAGGAGAGCGAGGGAGAGGAGAGAGGAGAGAAATATATATATATTTTTTTCAGTCTGTCGTTCTCTTTACACTGGAATGACTAGGAGCTAGCTGCACTCGGCTGTTAGCTGTTTGTTTCCAAAATAGCCCTCCCTTTGTGAGCTTCGCTCTCTATCTTCTGACAGCTGCTTTCTAGACAGTTAGAAGCGTCACAGCTCATCGTTAAGAAAGAAACCATCCTCCTGTCAGACCATTAACCTGAAAACCTAAGGTTGGGGTCATACTGACGTTGGACTGAAATTACACTTAGTATATTAGCCCTGCTAGTAGGACGATAGAATCCAGACAGTGATTAGTATTTTTTTGTTTTTTGTTTCAGTGTACCTGCCTATTGGGTGGCATTTGGGAAGTAGACTTTAAAAAGCTGCAGATTTCTTTCATGCTGTTAAGACTTTAATGTTCACAGTGATCTGCATGAAGTGACTTGGCATTACTGGGAATATAAAGCAATCTGAGGATAAGTGAGATCTTTAAAAACGGTAGGTGTGTGTGTGTGTGTGTCTCTGTGCTTGGCAGCGCGTAAGTCTCTCTCTGTGTGTGTGTGTGTGTGTGTGTGTGTGTGTGTGTGTGTGTGTGTGTGTGTGTGTGTGTGTGTGTGTGTGTGTTGGGGATGTAACAATTTACCGATCAAATCAAATCAAATCAAATTGTATTAGTCACATACACATGGTTAGCAGATGTTAATGCGAGTGTAGAGAAATGCTTGTGCTTCTAGTTCCGACAATGCAGTAATAACAACAAGTAATCTAACCTAACAATTCCACAACTACTACCTTATACACGCAAGTGTAAAGGGATAAAGAATATGTACATAAAGATATATGAATGAGTGATGGTACAGACGGCATAGGCAAGATGCAGTAGATGGTATAGAGTACGGTATATACATATGAGATGAGTACTGTAGGGTATGTAAACATAAAGTGGCATAGTATAAAGTGGCTAGTGGTCCATGTATTACATAAGATGGCAAGATGCAGTAGATGATATAGAGTACAGTATATACATATACATAAGAGATGTGTAATGTAGGGTATGTAAACATTATATTAGGTGGCATTGTTTAAAGTGGCTGGTGGTACGTTTTTACATAATTTCCATCAAATCCCATTTTTAAAGTGGCTGGAGTTGAGTCAGTATGTTGGCAGCGGCCGCTAAATGTTAGTGGTGGCTGTTTAACAGTCTGATGGCCTTGAGATAGAAGCTGTTTTTCAGTCTCTCGGTCCCTGCATTGATGCACCTGTACTGACCTCGCCTTCTGGATGATAGCGGGGTGAACAGGCAGTGGCTTGGGTGGTTGTTGTCCTTGATGATCTTTATGGCCTTCCTGTGACATCGGGTGGTGTAGGTGTCCTGGAGGGCAGGTAGTTTGCCCCGGGTGATGCGTTCTGCAGACCTCACTACCCTCTGGAGAGCCTTACGGTTGTGGGCGGAGCAGTTGCCGTACCAGGCGGTGATACAGCCCGACAGGATGCTCTCGATTGTGCATCTGTAGAAGTTTGTGAGTGCTTTTGGTGACAAGCCAAATTTCTTCAGCCTCCTGAGGTTGAAGAGGCGCTGCTGCGCCTTCTTCACAACGCTGTCTGTGTGGGTGGACCAATTCAGTTTGTCCGTGATGTGTACACGAGGAACTTAAAACTTTCCACCTTCTCCACTACTGACCCGTCGATGTGGATAGGGGGGTGCTCCCTCTGCTGTTTCCTGAAGTCCACAATCATCTCCTTTGTTTTGTTGACGTTGAGTGTGAGGTTATTTTCCTGACACCACACTCTGAGGGCCCTCACCTCCTCCCTGTAGGCCGTCTCGTCGTTGTTGGTAATCAAGCCTACCACTGTAGTGTCGTCCGCAAACTTGATGATTGATTTGGAGGCGTGCATGGCCACGCAGTCGTGGGTGAACAGGGAGTACAGGAGAGGGCTCAGAACGCACCCTTGTGGGGCCCCAGTGTTGAGGATCAGCGGGGTGGAGATGTTGTTACCTACCCTCACCACCTGGGGGCGGCCCGTCAGGAAGTCCAGGACCCAGTTGCACAGGGCGGGGTCGAGACCCAGGGTCTCGAGCTTGATGACGAGTTTGGAGGGTACTATGGTGTTAAATGCTGAGCTGTAGTCGATGAACAGCATTCTCACATAGGTATTCCTCTTGTCTAGATGGGTTAGGGCAGTGTGCAGTGTGGTTGCGATTGCGTCGTCTGTGGACCTATTGGGTCGGTAAGCAAATTGGAGTGGGTCTAGGGTGTCCGGTAGGGTGGAGGTGATATGGTCCTTGACTAGTCTCTCAAAGCACTTCATGATGACGGAAGTGAGTGCTACGGGGCGGTAGTCGTTTAGCTCAGTTACCTTAGCTTTCTTGGGAACAGGAACAATGGTGGCCCTCTTGAAGCATGTGGGAACAGCAGACTGGGATAAGGATTGATTGAATATGTCCGTAAACACACCAGCCAGCTGGTCTGCGCATGCTCTGAGGACGCGGCTGGGAATGCCGTCTGGGCCTGCAGCCTTGCGAGGGTTAACACGTTTAAATGTTTTACTCACCTCGGCTGCAGTGAAGGAGAGCCCGCAGGTTTTGGTAGCGGGCCGTGTCAGTGGCACTGTATTGTCCTCAAAGCGGGCAAAAAATATATTTAGCCTGTCTGGGAGCAAGACATCCTGGTCCGCGACGGGGCTGGTTTTCTTTTTGTAATCCGTGATAGACTGTAGACCCTGCCACATACCTCTTGTGTCTGAGCTGTTGAATTGCGATTCTATTTTGTCTCTGTACTGGGACTTTGCCTGTTTGATAGCCTTGCGGAGAGAATAGCTACACTGTGTGTATTCGGTCATGTTTCCGGTCACCTTGCCCTGGTTAAAAGCAGTGGTTCGCGCTTTCAGTTTCACGCGAATGCTGCCGTCAATCCACGGTTTCTGGTTTGGGAATGTTTTAATCGTTGCTGTGGGTACGACATCGTCATCGCACCGGTCCCCGATTTCAAATGTTTTAAGATACAAGTGCATCTGTCCGCAGACTCCAAACCGACCCAAATGTAGCATCGGTCAGACAAACTATTCAAATCACTGTTAAAAAATGTAAGAATTTTGCTCATTACATTCTTTCTACCTTCTGAAAATATTAAATATTTTGTGACAACTGAGGTGTCCTCTCCGTCAGTGGCGAACTGCACGAAACTGTGCTGACAGTCATTGATCTACCAGTCATTACGCAGGCATATCAGTAGCCTAGTCCCAGTTAGCAATGAACACTCGGGAGGCCTGCGTCCCTCCTCTTCAATCAGTGTAGATGAAGGGGAGGAGACAGGTTACAGAAGGATTGTTAAGCCTTGAGACAACTGAGACATGGAGTGTATGTGTGCCATTCAGAAGGTGAAAGGGCAAGACAAAAGATTTAAGAGCCTTTCTGTTATAATCTCCACCCGGCACAGCCAGAAGAGGACTGGCCACCCTTCATAGCCTGGTTCCTCTCTAGGTTTCTTCCTAGGTTTTGGCCTTTCTAGGGAGTTTTTCCTAGCCACCGTGCTTCTACACCTGCATTGCTTGCTGTTAGGGGTTTTAGGCTGGGTTTCTGTACAGCACTTCGAGATATTAGTTGATGTACGAAGGGCTATATAAAATGAACTTGATTGATTGATTGATTGATTGAACGTGGTATTAGTAGTAGGTGCCAGGTGAACCCGGTTTTGAGTCAAAAACTGCAATGCTGCTGGGTTTATCCACGCTCAACAGCTTCCTGTGTGTATCTAGAATGGTCCACCACCTAAAGGACATCCAGCTTGAGTCAATATGAGCCGGAAATGCCACCGACAACTTGTGAAGTCCACAACCCCGATATAACTGAGGTTGTTCTGAGTGCAGAAGGGGTTGCAACTCACCTGGTCAGTCTACTCACCTGGTCAGTCTACTCACCTGGTCAGTCTACTCACCTGGTCAGTCTACTCACCTGGTCAGTCTACTCACCTGGTCAGTCTACTCACCTGGTCAGTCTACTCACCTGGTCAGTCTACTCACCTGGTCAGTCTACTCACCTGGTCAGTCTACTCACCTGGTCAGTCTACTCACCTGGTCAGTGCAGGTGTTCTTAATGTTTTGATAAGGTAGAGTTGATCATTTCATAACGAGGACAGCAATCACTTTTGCGAGGGGAGGAGATACGTTCAAAACCATTTCATTTTGAGATAGGGGGGGGGGGGGGGGGGTGAAATCCAAAATTGTGCTGTGTATTCATTGGCTATGTCATATTGCAAATGATAAATAATGATTAATTACTAGCTCAAACACTTCATCTGCACAAATTACTAGTTAATTCGTGTGGGATGGTGATTTCAGAACCAAAGTGGGGGGACAAAATAAAAAGGCTATATTGCCCAAAAATCTGATAGTGGTAGTAGGGTGGTAGATGTCTAGTCTCCTTTATGGCTCTAATCTGATAGTGGTAGTGGGGTGGTAGATGTCTAGTCTCCCTTATGGCTCTAATCTGATAGTGGTAGTGGGGTGATAGATGTCTAGTCTCCTTTATGGCTCTAATCTGATAGTGGTAGTGGGGTGATAGATGTCTAATCTCCCTTATGGCTCTAATCTGATAGTGGTAGTGGGGTGATAGATGTCTAGTCTCCTTTATGGCTCTAATCTGATAGTGGTAGATGTCTAGTCTCCCTTATGGCTCTAATCTGATAGTGGTAGATGTCTAGTCTCCCTTATGGCTGTAATCTGATAGTGGTAGTGGGGTGGTAGGTTTCTCCTTTATGGCTCTAATCTGATAGTGGTAGTGGGGTGATAGATGTCTAGTCTCCCTTATGGCTCTAATCTGATAATGGTAGTGGGGTGATATATGTCTAGTCTCCTGTATGGCTCTAATCTGACAGTGGTAGATGTCTAGTCTCCTTTATGGCTCTAATCTGATAGTGGTAGATGTCTAGTCTCCTTTATGGCTCTAATCTGATAGTGGTAGATGTCTAGTCTCCTTTATGGCTCTAATCTGATAGTGGTAGTGGGGTGGTAGATGTCTAATCTCCTTTATGGCTCTAATCTGATAGTGGTAGATGTCTAGTCTCCTTTATGGCTCTAATCTGATAGTGGTCGTGGCGTGGTAGATGTCTAGTCTCCTTTATGGCTCTAATCTGATAGTGGTAGTAGGGCAGTAGATGTCTAGTCTCCTTTGTGGCTCTAATCTGATAGTGATAGATGTCTAGTCTCCTGTATGGCTCTAATCTGATAGTGGTAGTGGGGTGATAGATGTCTAGTCTCCTTTATGGCTCTAATCTGATAGAGATAGATGTCTAGTCTCCTGTATGGCTCTAATCTGATAGTGGTAGTGGGGTGATAGATGTCTAGTCTCCCTTATGGCTCTAATCTAATAATGGTAGTAGGGTGATAGATGTCTAGTCTCCTTTATGGCTCTAATCTGATAGTGGTAGATGTCTAGTCTCCCTTATGGCTGTAATCTGATAGTGGTAGTGGGGTGGTAGGTTTCTCCTTTATGGCTCTAATCTGATAGTGGTAGTGGGGTGGTAGGTTTCTCCTTTATGGCTCTAATCTGATAGTGATAGTAGGGTGGTAGATGTCTAGTCTCCTTTATGGTTCTAATCTGATAGTGGTAGATGTCTAGTCTCCTTTATGGCTCTAATCTGATAGTGGTAGATGTCTAGTCTCCTTTATGGCTCTAATCTGATAGTGGTAGTGGGGTGGTAGATGTCTAATCTCCTTTATGGCTCTAATCTGATAGTGGTAGATGTCTAGTCTCCTTTATGGCTCTAATCTGATAGTGGTCGTGGCGTGGTAGATGTCTAGTCTCCTTTATGGCTCTAATCTGATAGTGGTAGTAGGGCAGTAGATGTCTAGTCTCCTTTGTGGCTCTAATCTGATAGTGATAGATGTCTAGTCTCCTGTATGGCTCTAATCTGATAGTGGTAGTGGGGTGATAGATGTCTAGTCTCCTTTATGGCTCTAATCTGATAGAGATAGATGTCTAGTCTCCTGTATGGCTCTAATCTGATAGTGGTAGTGGGGTGATAGATGTCTAGTCTCCCTTATGGCTCTAATCTAATAATGGTAGTAGGGTGATAGATGTCTAGTCTCCTTTATGGCTCTAATCTGATAGTGGTAGATGTCTAGTCTCCCTTATGGCTGTAATCTGATAGTGGTAGTGGGGTGGTAGGTTTCTCCTTTATGGCTCTAATCTGATAGTGGTAGTGGGGTGGTAGGTTTCTCCTTTATGGCTCTAATCTGATAGTGATAGTAGGGTGGTAGATGTCTAGTCTCCTTTATGGTTCTAATCTGATAGTGGTCGTGGGGTGGTAGGTTTCTCCTTTATGGCTCTAATCTGATAGTGATAGTGGGGTGGTAGATGTCTAGTCTCCTTTATGGCTCTAATCTGATAGTGGTAGTGGGGTGGTAGGTTTCTCCTTTATGGCTCCAATCTGATAGTGGTAGTGGGGTGGTAGATGTCTAGTCTCCTTTATGGCTCTAATCATATAGTGTTATTTGGGTGGTAGATGTCTAGTTTCCTTTATGGCTCTAATCTGATAGTGGTTGATGTCTAGTCTCCTTCATGGCTCTAATCTGATAGTGGTAGATGTCTAGTCTCCTTTATGGCTCTAATCTGATAGTGGTAGTGGGGTGATAGATGTCTAGTCTCCTTTATGGCTCTAATCTGATAGTGGTCGTGGCGTGGTAGATGTCTAGTCTCCTTTATGGCTCTAATCTGATAGTGGTAGATGTCTAGTCTCCCTTATGGCTGTAATCTGACAGTGGAAGTGGGGTGGTAGGTTTCTCCTTTATGGATCTAATCTGATAGTGGGGTGGTAGGTTTCTCCTTTTTGGCTCTAATCTGATGGTGGTAGTAGGGTGGTAGATGTCTAGTCTCCTTTATGGCTCTAATCTGATAGTGGTCGTGGCGTGGTAGATGTCTAGTCTCCTTTATGGCTCTAATCTGATAGTGGTAGTGGGGTAGTAGATGTCTAGTCTCCTTTATGGCTCTAATCTGATAGTGGTAGTGGGGTGGTAGATGTCTAGTCTCCTTTATGGCTCTAATTCCGATAGTGGTAGATGTCTAGTCTCCCTTAGGGCTGTAATCTGATAGTGGAAGTGGGGTGGTAGGTTTCTCCTTTATGGCTCTAATCTGATAGTGGTAGTGGGGTGGTAGGTTTCTCCTTTATGGCTCTAATCTGATAGTGGTAGTGGGGTGGTAGGTTTCTCGTTTATTGCTCTAATTGATAGTGGTAGTGGGGTAGTAGATGTCTAGTCTCCTTTATGGCTCTAATCTGATAGTGGTAGATGTCTAGTCTCCTTTATGGCTCTAATCTGATAGTGGTAGTGGGCTGGTAGATGTCTAGTCTCCTTTATGGCTCTAATCTGATAGTGGTAGTACGGTAGTAGATGTCTAGTCTCCTTTATGGCTCTAATCTGATAGTGGTAGATGTCTAGTCTCCATTATGGCTCTAACTGATAGTGGTAGTGGGCTGGTAGATGTCTTGTCTCCTTTATGGCTCTAATCTGATAGTGGTAGTAGGGTAGTAGATGTCTAGTCTCCTTTATGGCTCTAATCTGATAGTGGTAGTGGGGTGATAGATGTCTAGTCTCCATTATGGCTCTAATCTGATAGTGGTAATGGGGTGGTAGATGTCTAGTCTCCTTTATGGCTCTAATCTGATAGTGGTAGTGGGGTAGTAGATGTCTAGTCTCCTTTATGGCTCTAATCTGATAGTGGTCGTGGCGTGGTAGATGTCTAGTCTCCTTTATGGCTCTAATCTGATAGTGGTAGTAGGGTAGTAGATGTCTAGTCTCCTTTATGGCTCTAATCTGATAGTGGTAGTGGGGTGGTAGATGTCTAGTCTCCTTTATGGCTCTAATTCCGATAGTGGTAGATGTCTAGTCTCCTTTATGGCTCTAGTCTGATAGTCATCGTGGCGTGGTAGATGTCTAGTCTCCCTTATGGCTCTAATCTGATATTGGTAGTAGGGTAGTAGATGTCTAGTCTCCTTTATGGCTCTAATCTGATAGTGGTAGTGGGGTGATAGATGTCTAGTCTCCCTTATGGCTCTAATCTGAAAATGGTTGTGGGGTGGTAGATGTCTAGTCTCCTTTATGGCTCTAATCTGATAGTGGTCGTGGCGTGGTAGATGTCTAGTCTCCTTTATGGCTCTAATCTGATAGTGGTAGTAGGGTAGTAGATGTCTAGTCTCCTTTATGGCTCTAATCTGATAGTGGTAGTGGGGTGGTAGATGTCTAGTCTCCTTTATGGCTCTAATCTGATATTGGTAGTAGGGTAGTAGATGTCTAGTCTCCTTTATGGCTCTAATCTGATAGTGGTAGTGGGGTGATAGATGTCTAGTCTCCCTTATGGCTCTAATCTGAAAATGGTTGTGGGGTGGTAGATGTCTAGTCTCCTTTATGGCTCTAATCTGATAGTGGTCGTGGCGTGGTAGATGTCTAGTCTCCTTTATGGCTCTAATCTGATAGTGGTAGTAGGGTAGTAGATGTCTAGTCTCCTTTATGGCTCTAATCTGATAGTGGTAGTGGGGTGGTAGATGTCTAGTCTCCTTTATGGCTCTAATTCCGATAGTGGTAGATGTCTAGTCTCCCTTATGGCTGTACTCTGATAGTGGAAGTGGGGTGGTAGGTTTCTCCTTTTTGGCTCTAATCTGATAGTGGTAGTAGGGTGGTAGATGTCTAGTCTCCTTTATGGCTCTAATCTGATTGTCAGCGTGGCGTGGTAGATGTCTAGTCTCCTTTATGGCTCTAATCTGATATTGGTAGTAGGGTAGTAGATGTCTAGTCTCCTTTATGGCTCTAATCTGATAGTGGTAGTGGGGTGATAGATGTCTAGTCTCCCTTATGGCTCTAATCTGAAAATGGTAGTGGGGTGGTAGATGTCTAGTCTCCTTTATGGCTCTAATCTGATAGTGGTATTGGGGTGGTAGATGTCTAGTCTCCTTTATGGCTCTAATCTGATAGTGGTAATGGGGTGGTAGATGTCTAGTCTCCTTTATGGCTCTAATCTGATAGTGGTAGTGGGGTAGTAGATGTCTAGTCTCCTTTGTGGCTCTAATGTGGTAGTGGGGTGATAGATGTCTAGTCTCCTTTATGGCTCTAATCTGCTAGTGGTAGATTGCTAGTCTCCTTTATGGCTCTAATCTGATAGTGGTAGATGTCTAGTCTCCTTTATGGCTCTAATCTGATAGTGGTAGTGGGGTGATAGATGTCTAGTCTCCTTTATGGCTCTAATCTGATAGTGGTCGTGGCGTGGTAGATGTCTAGTCTCCTTTATGGCTCTAATCTGATAGTGGTAGATGTCTAGTCTCCCTTATGGCTGTAATCTGACAGTGGAAGTGGGGTGGTATGTTTCTCCTTTATGGCTCTAATCTGATAGTGGGGTGGTAGGTTTCTCCTTTTTGGCTCTAATCTGATGGTGGTAGTAGGGTGGTAGATGTCTAGTCTCCTTTATGGCTCTATTCTGATAGTGGTCGTGGCGTGGTAGATGTCTAGTCTCCTTTATGGCTCTAATCTGATAGTGGTAGATGTCTAGTCTCCCTTATGGCTGTAATCTGACAGTGGAAGTGGGGTGGTAGGTTTCTCCTTTATGGCTCTAATCTGATAGTGGGGTGGTAGGTTTCTCCTTTTTGGCTCTAATCTGATGGTGGTAGTAGGGTGGTAGATGTCTAGTCTCCTTAATGGCTCTAGACATCTACTACCCTACTACCACTATCAGATTAGAGCCATAATGGAGACTAGACATCTACCACCCCACTACCACTATCAGATTAGTCTCCTTTATGGCTCTAATCTGATAGTGGTAGTGGGGTGGTAGATGTCTAGTCTCCTTTATGGCTCTAATTCCGATAGTGGTAGATGTCTAGTCTCCCTTATGGCTGTAATCTGATAGTGGAAGTGGGGTGGTAGGTTTCTCCTTTATGGCTCTAATCTGATAGTGGTAGTGGGGTGGTAGATGTCTAGTCTCCTTTATGGCTCTAAACTGATAGTGGTAGTACGGTAGTAGATGTCTAGTCTCCTTTATGGCTCTAATCTGATAGTGGTAGATGTCTAGTCTCCCTTATGGCTCTAAACTGATAGTGGTAGTACGGTAGTAGATGTCTAGTCTCCTTTATGGCTCTAATCTGATAGTGGTAGATGTCTAGTCTCCATTATGGCTCTAAACTGATAGTGGTAGTGGGGTGATAGATGTCTAGTCTCCATTATGGCTCTAATCTGATAGTGGTCGTGGGGTGGTAGATGTCTAGTCTCCTTTATGGCTCTAATCTGATAGTCGTAGTGGGGTGGTAAATGTCTAGTCTCCTTTATGGCTCTAATCTGATAGTGGTATTGGGGTGGTAGATGTCTAGTCTCCTTTATGGCTCTAATCTGATATTGGTAATGGGGTGGTAGATGTCTAGTCTCCTTTATGGCTCTAATCTGATAGTGGTCGTGGCGTGGTAGATGTCTAGTCTCCTTTATGGCTCTAATCTGATAGTGGTAGTAGGGTAGTAGATGTCTAGTCTCCTTTATGGCTCTAATCTGATAGTGGTAGTGGGGTGGTAGATGTCTATTCTCCTTTATGGCTCTAATTCCGATAGTGTTAGATGTCTAGTCTCCCTTATGGCTGTAATCTGATAGTGGAAGTGGGGTGGTAGGTTTCTCCCTTATGGCTCTAATCTGATAGTGGAAGTGGGGTGGTAGGTTTCTCCTTTAGGGCTCTAATCTGATAGTGGTAGTAGGGTGGTAGATGTCTAGTCTCCTTTATGGCTCTAATCTGATAGTCATCGTGGCGTGGTAGATGTCTAGTCTCCCTTATGGCTCTAATCTGATATTGGTAGTAGGGTAGTAGATGTCTAGTCTCCTTTATGGCTCTAATCTGATAGTGGTAGTGGGGTGATAGATGTCTAGTCTCCCTTATGGCTCTAATCTGAAAATGGTTGTGGGGTGGTAGATGTCTAGTCTCCTTTATGGCTCTAATCTGATAGTGGTCGTGGCGTGGTAGATGTCTAGTCTCCTTTATGGCTCTAATCTGATAGTGGTAGTAGGGTAGTAGATGTCTAGTCTCCTTTATGGCTCTAATCTGATAGTGGTAGTGGGGTGGTAGATGTCTAGTCTCCTTTATGGCTCTAATCTGATATTGGTAGTAGGGTAGTAGATGTCTAGTCTCCTTTATGGCTCTAATCTGATAGTGGTAGTGGGGTGATAGATGTCTAGTCTCCCTTATGGCTCTAATCTGAAAATGGTTGTGGGGTGGTAGATGTCTAGTCTCCTTTATGGCTCTAATCTGATAGTGGTCGTGGCGTGGTAGATGTCTAGTCTCCTTTATGGCTCTAATCTGATAGTGGTAGTAGGGTAGTAGATGTCTAGTCTCCTTTATGGCTCTAATCTGATAGTGGTAGTGGGGTGGTAGATGTCTAGTCTCCTTTATGGCTCTAATTCCGATAGTGGTAGATGTCTAGTCTCCCTTATGGCTGTACTCTGATAGTGGAAGTGGGGTGGTAGGTTTCTCCTTTTTGGCTCTAATCTGATAGTGGTAGTAGGGTGGTAGATGTCTAGTCTCCTTTATGGCTCTAATCTGATTGTCAGCGTGGCGTGGTAGATGTCTAGTCTCCTTTATGGCTCTAATCTGATATTGGTAGTAGGGTAGTAGATGTCTAGTCTCCTTTATGGCTCTAATCTGATAGTGGTAGTGGGGTGATAGATGTCTAGTCTCCCTTATGGCTCTAATCTGAAAATGGTAGTGGGGTGGTAGATGTCTAGTCTCCTTTATGGCTCTAATCTGATAGTGGTATTGGGGTGGTAGATGTCTAGTCTCCTTTATGGCTCTAATCTGATAGTGGTAATGGGGTGGTAGATGTCTAGTCTCCTTTATGGCTCTAATCTGATAGTGGTAGTGGGGTAGTAGATGTCTAGTCTCCTTTGTGGCTCTAATGTGGTAGTGGGGTGATAGATGTCTAGTCTCCTTTATGGCTCTAATCTGCTAGTGGTAGATTGCTAGTCTCCTTTATGGCTCTAATCTGATAGTGGTAGATGTCTAGTCTCCTTTATGGCTCTAATCTGATAGTGGTAGTGGGGTGATAGATGTCTAGTCTCCTTTATGGCTCTAATCTGATAGTGGTCGTGGCGTGGTAGATGTCTAGTCTCCTTTATGGCTCTAATCTGATAGTGGTAGATGTCTAGTCTCCCTTATGGCTGTAATCTGACAGTGGAAGTGGGGTGGTATGTTTCTCCTTTATGGCTCTAATCTGATAGTGGGGTGGTAGGTTTCTCCTTTTTGGCTCTAATCTGATGGTGGTAGTAGGGTGGTAGATGTCTAGTCTCCTTTATGGCTCTATTCTGATAGTGGTCGTGGCGTGGTAGATGTCTAGTCTCCTTTATGGCTCTAATCTGATAGTGGTAGATGTCTAGTCTCCCTTATGGCTGTAATCTGACAGTGGAAGTGGGGTGGTAGGTTTCTCCTTTATGGCTCTAATCTGATAGTGGGGTGGTAGGTTTCTCCTTTTTGGCTCTAATCTGATGGTGGTAGTAGGGTGGTAGATGTCTAGTCTCCTTAATGGCTCTAGACATCTACTACCCTACTACCACTATCAGATTAGAGCCATAATGGAGACTAGACATCTACCACCCCACTACCACTATCAGATTAGTCTCCTTTATGGCTCTAATCTGATAGTGGTAGTGGGGTGGTAGATGTCTAGTCTCCTTTATGGCTCTAATTCCGATAGTGGTAGATGTCTAGTCTCCCTTATGGCTGTAATCTGATAGTGGAAGTGGGGTGGTAGGTTTCTCCTTTATGGCTCTAATCTGATAGTGGTAGTGGGGTGGTAGATGTCTAGTCTCCTTTATGGCTCTAAACTGATAGTGGTAGTACGGTAGTAGATGTCTAGTCTCCTTTATGGCTCTAATCTGATAGTGGTAGATGTCTAGTCTCCCTTATGGCTCTAAACTGATAGTGGTAGTACGGTAGTAGATGTCTAGTCTCCTTTATGGCTCTAATCTGATAGTGGTAGATGTCTAGTCTCCATTATGGCTCTAAACTGATAGTGGTAGTGGGGTGATAGATGTCTAGTCTCCATTATGGCTCTAATCTGATAGTGGTCGTGGGGTGGTAGATGTCTAGTCTCCTTTATGGCTCTAATCTGATAGTCGTAGTGGGGTGGTAAATGTCTAGTCTCCTTTATGGCTCTAATCTGATAGTGGTATTGGGGTGGTAGATGTCTAGTCTCCTTTATGGCTCTAATCTGATATTGGTAATGGGGTGGTAGATGTCTAGTCTCCCTTATGGCTGTAATCTGACAGTGGAAGTGGGGTGGTAGGTTTCTCCTTTATGGCTCTAATCTGATAGTGGGGTGGTAGGTTTCTCCTTTTTGGCTCTAATCTGATGGTGGTAGTAGGGTGGTAGATGTCTAGTCTCCTTAATGGCTCTAGACATCTACTACCCTACTACCACTATCAGATTAGAGCCATAATGGAGACTAGACATCTACCACCCCACTACCACTATCAGATTAGTCTCCTTTATGGCTCTAATCTGATAGTGGTAGTGGGGTGGTAGATGTCTAGTCTCCTTTATGGCTCTAATTCCGATAGTGGTAGATGTCTAGTCTCCCTTATGGCTGTAATCTGATAGTGGAAGTGGGGTGGTAGGTTTCTCCTTTATGGCTCTAATCTGATAGTGGTAGTGGGGTGGTAGATGTCTAGTCTCCTTTATGGCTCTAAACTGATAGTGGTAGTACGGTAGTAGATGTCTAGTCTCCTTTATGGCTCTAATCTGATAGTGGTAGATGTCTAGTCTCCCTTATGGCTCTAAACTGATAGTGGTAGTACGGTAGTAGATGTCTAGTCTCCTTTATGGCTCTAATCTGATAGTGGTAGATGTCTAGTCTCCATTATGGCTCTAAACTGATAGTGGTAGTGGGGTGATAGATGTCTAGTCTCCATTATGGCTCTAATCTGATAGTGGTCGTGGGGTGGTAGATGTCTAGTCTCCTTTATGGCTCTAATCTGATAGTCGTAGTGGGGTGGTAAATGTCTAGTCTCCTTTATGGCTCTAATCTGATAGTGGTATTGGGGTGGTAGATGTCTAGTCTCCTTTATGGCTCTAATCTGATATTGGTAATGGGGTGGTAGATGTCTAGTCTCCTTTATGGCTCTAATCTGATAGTGGTCGTGGCGTGGTAGATGTCTAGTCTCCTTTATGGCTCTAATCTGATAGTGGTAGTAGGGTAGTAGATGTCTAGTCTCCTTTATGGCTCTAATCTGATAGTGGTAGTGGGGTGGTAGATGTCTATTCTCCTTTATGGCTCTAATTCCGATAGTGTTAGATGTCTAGTCTCCCTTATGGCTGTAATCTGATAGTGGAAGTGGGGTGGTAGGTTTCTCCCTTATGGCTCTAATCTGATAGTGGAAGTGGGGTGGTAGGTTTCTCCTTTAGGGCTCTAATCTGATAGTGGTAGTAGGGTGGTAGATGTCTAGTCTCCTTTATGGCTCTAATCTGATAGTCATCGTGGCGTGGTAGATGTCTAGTCTCCTTTATGGCTCTAATCTGATATTGGTAGTAGGGTAGTAGATGTCTAGTCTCCTTTATGGCTCTAATCTGATAGTGATAGATGTCTAGTCTCCTGTATGGCTCTAATCTGACAGTGGTAGATGTCTAGTCTCCTTTATGGCTCTAATCTGATAGTGGTAGATGTCTAGTCTCCTTTATGGCTCTAATCTGATAGTGGTAGATGTCTAGTCTCCTTTATGGCTCTAATCTGATAGTGGTAGTGGGGTGGTAGATGTCTAATCTCCTTTATGGCTCTAATCTGATAGTGGTAGATGTCTAGTCTCCTTTATGGCTCTAATCTGATAGTGGTCGTGGCGTGGTAGATGTCTAGTCTCCTTTATGGCTCTAATCTGATAGTGGTAGTAGGGCAGTAGATGTCTAGTCTCCTTTATGGCTCTAATCTGATAAAGGTAGTGGGGTGATAGATGTCTAGTCTCCTTTATGGCTCTAATCTGATAGTGATAGATGTCTAGTCTCCTGTATGGCTCTAATCTGATAGTGGTAGTGGGGTGATAGATGTCTAGTCTCCCTTATGGCTCTAATCTAATAATGGTAGTAGGGTGATAGATGTCTAGTCTCCTTTGTGGCTCTAATCTGATAGTGGTAGATGTCTAGTCTCCCTTATGGCTGTAATCTGATAGTGGTAGTAGGGTAGTAGATGTCTAGTCTCCTTTATGGTTCTAATCTGATATTGGTAGTGGGGTGGTAGATGTCTAGTCTCCTTTATGGCTCTAATCTGATAGTGGTAGTGGGGTGGTAGGTTTCTCCGTTATGGCTCTAATCTGATAGTGGTAGTGGGGTGGTAAGTTTCTCCTTTATGGCTCTAATCTGATAGTGATAGTAGGGTGGTAGATGTGTAGTCTCCTTTATGGTTCTAATCTGATAGTGGTAGTGGGGTGGTAGATGTCTAGTCTCCTTTATGGCTCTAATCTGATAGTGGTAGTGGGGTGGTAGGTTTCTCCTTTATGGCTCCAATCTGATAGTGGTAGTGGGGTGGTAGATGTCTAGTCTCCTTTATGGCTCTAATGATATAGTGTTATTTGGGTGGTAGATGTCTAGTCTCCTTTATGGCTCTAATCTGATAGTGGTTGATGTCTAGTCTCCTTCATGGCTCTAATCTGATAGTGGTAGATGTCTAGTCTCCTTTATGGCTCTAATCTGATAGTGGTAGTGGGGTGATACATGTCTAGTCTCCTTTATGGCTCTAATCTGATAGTGGTCGTGGCGTGGTAGATGTCTAGTCTCCTTTATGGCTCTAATCTAATAGTGGTAGATGTCTAGTCTCCCTTATGGCTGTAATCTGACAGTGGAAGTGGGGTGGTAGGTTTCTCCTTTATGGCTCTAATCTGATAGTGGGGTGGTAGGTTTCTCCTTTTTGGCTCTAATCTGATGGTGGTAGTAGGGTGGTAGATGTCTAGTCTCCTTTATGGCTCTAATCTGATAGTGGTCGTGGCGTGGTAGATGTCTAGTCTCCTTTATGGCTCTAATCTGATAGTGGTAGTAGGGTAGTAGATGTCTAGTCTCCTTTATGGCTCTAATCTGATAGTGGTAGTGGGGTGGTAGATGTCTAGTCTCCTTTATGGCTCTAATTCCGATAGTGGTAGATGTCTAGTCTCCCTTAGGGCTGTAATCTGATAGTGGTAGTAGGGTAGTAGATGTCTAGTCTCCTTTATGGTTCTAATCTGATATTGGTAGTGGGGTGGTAGATGTCTAGTCTCCTTTATGGCTCTAATCTGATAGTGGTAGTGGGGTGGTAGGTTTCTCCTTTATGGCTCTAATCTGATAGTGGTAGTGGGGTGGTAGGTTTCTCCTTTATGGCTCTAATCTGATAGTGATAGTAGGGTGGTAGATGTGTAGTCTCCTTTATGGTTCTAATCTGATAGTGGTAGTGGGGTGGTAGATGTCTAGTCTCCTTTATGGCTCTAATCTGATAGTGGTAGTGGGGTGGTAGGTTTCTCCTTTATGGCTCCAATCTGATAGTGGTAGTGGGGTGGTAGATGTCTAGTCTCCTTTATGGCTCTAATCATATAGTGTTATTTGGGTGGTAGATGTCTAGTCTCCTTTATGGCTCTAATCTGATAGTGGTTGATGTCTAGTCTCCTTCATGGCTCTAATCTGATAGTGGTAGATGTCTAGTCTCCTTTATGGCTCTAATCTGATAGTGGTAGTGGGGTGATACATGTCTAGTCTCCTTTATGGCTCTAATCTGATAGTGGTCGTGGCGTGGTAGATGTCTAGTCTCCTTTATGGCTCTAATCTAATAGTGGTAGATGTCTAGTCTCCCTTATGGCTGTAATCTGACAGTGGAAGTGGGGTGGTAGGTTTCTCCTTTATGGCTCTAATCTGATAGTGGGGTGGTAGGTTTCTCCTTTTTGGCTCTAATCTGAATGGTGGTAGTAGGGTGGTAGATGTCTAGTCTCCTTTATGGCTCTAATCTGATAGTGGTCGTGGCGTGGTAGATGTCTAGTCTCCTTTATGGCTCTAATCTGATAGTGGTAGTAGGGTAGTAGATGTCTAGTCTCCTTTATGGCTCTAATCTGATAGTGGTAGTGGGGTGGTAGATGTCTAGTCTCCTTTATGGCTCTAATTCCGATAGTGGTAGATGTCTAGTCTCCCTTAGGGCTGTAATCTGATAGTGGAAGTGGGGTGGTAGGTTTCTCCTTTATGGCTCTAATCTGATAGTGGTAGTGGGGTGGTAGGTTTCTCGTTTATTGCTCTAATCTGATAGTGGTATTGGGGTAGTAGATGTCTAGTCTCCTTTATGGCTCTAATCTGATAGTGGTAGTACGGTAGTAGATATCTAGTCTCCTTTATGGCTCTAATCTGATAGTGGTAGTGGGGTGATAGATGTCTAGTCTCCATTATGGCTCTAAACTGATAGTGGTAGTGGGCTGGTAGATGTCTTGTCTCCTTTATGGCTCTAATCTGATAGTGGTAGTAGGGTAGTAGATGTCTAGTCTCCTTTATGGCTCTAATCTGATAGTGGTAGTGGGGTGATAGATGTCTAGTCTCCATTATGGCTCTAATCTGATAGTGGTCGTGGGGTGGTAGATGTCTAGTCTCCTTTATGGCTCTAATCTGATAGTGGTAGTGGGGTGGTAAATGTCTAGTCTCCTTTATGGCTCTAATCTGATAGTGGCATTGGGGTGGTAGATGTCTAGTCTCCTTTATGGCTCTAATCTGATAGTGGTAATGGGGTGGTAGATGTCTAGTCTCCTTTATGGCTCTAATCTGATAGTGGTAGTGGGGTAGTAGATGTCTAGTCTCCTTTATGGCTCTAATCTGATAGTGGTAATGGGGTAGTAGAGGTCTAGTCTCCTTTATGGCTCTAATCTGATAGTGGTCGTGGCGTGGTAGATGTCTAGTCTCCTTTATGGCTCTAATCTGATAGTGGTAGTAGGGTAGTAGATGTCTAGTCTCCTTTATGGCTCTAATCTGATAGTGGTAGTGGGGTGGTAGATGTCTATTCTCCTTTATGGCTCTAATTCCGATAGTGTTAGATGTCTAGTCTCCCTTATGGCTGTAATCTGATAGTGGAAGTGGGGTGGTAGGTTTCTCCCTTATGGCTCTAATCTGATAGTGGAAGTGGGGTGGTAGGTTTCTCCTTTAGGGCTCTAATCTGATAGTGGTAGTAGGGTGGTAGATGTCTAGTCTCCTTTATGGCTCTAATCTGATAGTCATCGTGGCGTGGTAGATGTCTAGTCTCCTTTATGGCTCTAATCTGATATTGGTAGTAGGGTAGTAGATGTCTAGTCTCCTTTATGGCTCTAATCTGATAGTGATAGATGTCTAGTCTCCTGTATGGCTCTAATCTGACAGTGGTAGATGTCTAGTCTCCTTTATGGCTCTAATCTGATAGTGGTAGATGTCTAGTCTCCTTTATGGCTCTAATCTGATAGTGGTAGATGTCTAGTCTCCTTTATGGCTCTAATCTGATAGTGGTAGTGGGGTGGTAGATGTCTAATCTCCTTTATGGCTCTAATCTGATAGTGGTAGATGTCTAGTCTCCTTTATGGCTCTAATCTGATAGTGGTCGTGGCGTGGTAGATGTCTAGTCTCCTTTATGGCTCTAATCTGATAGTGGTAGTAGGGCAGTAGATGTCTAGTCTCCTTTATGGCTCTAATCTGATAAAGGTAGTGGGGTGATAGATGTCTAGTCTCCTTTATGGCTCTAATCTGATAGTGATAGATGTCTAGTCTCCTGTATGGCTCTAATCTGATAGTGGTAGTGGGGTGATAGATGTCTAGTCTCCCTTATGGCTCTAATCTAATAATGGTAGTAGGGTGATAGATGTCTAGTCTCCTTTATGGCTCTAATCTGATAGTGGTAGATGTCTAGTCTCCCTTATGGCTGTAATCTGATAGTGGTAGTGGGGTGGTAGATGTCTAGTCTCCTTTATGGCTCTAATCTGATAGTGGTAGTGGGGTGGTAGGTTTCTCCTTTATGGCTCTAATCTGATAGTGGTAGTGGGGTGGTAGGTTTCTCCTTTATGGCTCTAATCTGATAGTGATAGTAGGGTGGTAGATGTGTAGTCTCCTTTATGGTTCTAATCTGATAGTGGTAGTGGGGTGGTAGATGTCTAGTCTCCTTTATGGCTCTAATCTGATAGTGGTAGTGGGGTGGTAGGTTTCTCCTTTATGGCTCCAATCTGATAGTGGTAGTGGGGTGGTAGATGTCTAGTCTCCTTTATGGCTCTAATCATATAGTGTTATTTGGGTGGTAGATGTCTAGTCTCCTTTATGGCTCTAATCTGATAGTGGTTGATGTCTAGTCTCCTTCATGGCTCTAATCTGATAGTGGTAGATGTCTAGTCTCCTTTATGGCTTTAATCTGATAGTGGTAGTGGGGTGATAGATGTCTAGTCTCCTTTATGTCTCTAATCTGATAGTGGTCGTGGCGTGGTAGATGTCTAGTCTCCTTTATGGCTCTAATCTGATAGTGGTAGATGTCTAGTCTCCCTTATGGCTGTAATCTGACAGTGGAAGTGGGGTGGTAGGTTTCTCCTTTATGGCTCTAATCTGATAGTGGGGTGGTAGGTTTCTCCTTTTTGGCTCTAATCTGATGGTGGTAGTAGGGTGGTAGATGTCTAGTCTCCTTTATGGCTCTAATCTGATAGTGGTCGTGGCGTGGTAGATGTCTAGTCTCCTTTATGGCTCTAATCTGATAGTGGTAGTAGGGTAGTAGATGTCTAGTCTCCTTTATGGCTCTAATCTGATAGTGGTAGTGGGGTGGTAGATGTCTAGTCTCCTTTATGGCTCTAATTCCGATAGTGGTAGATGTCTAGTCTCCCTTAGGGCTGTAATCTGATAGTGGAAGTGGGGTGGTAGGTTTCTCCTTTATGGCTCTAATCTGATAGTGGTAGTGGGGTGGTAGGTTTCTCCTTTATGGCTCTAATCTGATAGTGGTAGTGGGGTGGTAGGTTTCTCGTTTATTGCTCTAATCTGATAGTGGTATTGGGGTAGTAGATGTCTAGTCTCCTTTATGGCTCTAAACTGATAGTGGTAGTACGGTAGTAGATATCTAGTCTCCTTTATGGCTCTAATCTGATAGTGGTAGTGGGGTGATAGATGTCTAGTCTCCATTATGGCTCTAAACTGATAGTGGTAGTGGGCTGGTAGATGTCTTGTCTCCTTTATGGCTCTAATCTGATAGTGGTAGTAGGGTAGTAGATGTCTAGTCTCCTTTATGGCTCTAATCTGATAGTGGTAGTGGGGTGATAGATGTCTAGTCTCCATTATGGCTCTAATCTGATAGTGGTCGTGGGGTGGTAGATGTCTAGTCTCCTTTATGGCTCTAATCTGATAGTGGTAGTGGGGTGGTAAATGTCTAGTCTCCTTTATGGCTCTAATCTGATAGTGGCATTGGGGTGGTAGATGTCTAGTCTCCTTTATGGCTCTAATCTGATAGTGGTAATGGGGTGGTAGATGTCTAGTCTCCTTTATGGCTCTAATCTGATAGTGGTAGTGGGGTAGTAGATGTCTAGTCTCCTTTATGGCTCTAATCTGATAGTGGTCGTTGCGTGGTAGATGTCTAGTCTCCTTTATGGCTCTAATCTGATAGTGGTAGTAGGGTAGTAGATGTCTATTCTCCTTTATGGCTCTAATCTGATAGTGGTAGTGGGGTGGTAGATGTCTAGTCTCCTTTATGGCTCTAATTCCGATAGTGGTAGATGTCTAGTCTCCCTTATGGCTGTAATCTGATAGTGGAAGTGGGGTGGTAGGTTTCTCCCTTATGGCTCTAATCTGATAGTGGTAGTGGGGTGGTAGGTTTCTCCTTTATGGCTCTAATCTGATAGTGGTAGTAGGGTGGTAGATGTCTAGTCTCCTTTATGGCTCTAGTCTGATAGTCATCGTGGCGTGGTAGATGTCTAGTCTCCTTTTTGGCTCTAATCTGATATTGGTAGTAGGGTAGTAGATGTCTAGTCTCCTTTATGGCTCTAATCTGATAGTGGTAGTGTTGTGATAGATGTCTAGTCTCCCTTATGGCTCTAATCTGAAAATGGTTGTGGGGTGGTAGATGTCTAGTCTCCTTTATGGCTCTAATCTGATAGTGGTCGTGGCGTGGTAGATGTCTAGTCTCCTTTATGGCTCTAATCTGATAGTGGTAGTAGGGTAGTAGATGTCTAGTCTCCTTTATGGCTCTAATCTGATAGTGGTAGTGGGGTGGTAGATGTCTAGTCTCCTTTATGGCTCTAATTCCGATAGTGGTAGATGTCTAGTCTCCCTTATGGCTGTAATCTGATAGTGGAAGTGGGGTGGTAGGTTTCTCCTTTTTGGCTCTAATCTGATAGTGGTAGTAGGGTGGTAGATGTCTAGTCTCCTTTATGGCTCTAATCTGATTGTCATCGTGGCGTTGTAGATGTCTAGTCTCCTTTATGGCTCTAATCTGATATTGGTAGTAGGGTAGTAGATGTCTAGTCTCCTTTATGGCTCTAATCTGATAGTGGTAGTGGGGTGATAGATGTCTAGTCTCCCTTATGGCTCTAATCTGATAGTGGTAGTGGGGTGGTAAATGTCTAGTCTCCTTTATGGCTCTAATCTGATAGTGGTAGTGGGGTGGTAAATGTCTAGTCTCCTTTATGGCTCTAATCTGATAGTGGTATTGGGGTGGTAGATGTCTAGTCTCCTTTTTGGCTCTAATCTGATAGTGGTAATGGGGTGGTAGATGTCTAGTCTCCTTTATGGCTCTAATCTGATAGTGGTAGTGGGGTAGTAGATGTCTAGTCTCCTTTGTGGCTCTAATCTGGTAGTGGGGTGATAGATGTCTAGTCTCCTTTATGGCTCTAATCTGCTAGTGGTAGATTGCTAGTCTCCTTTATGGCTCTAATCTGATAGTGGTAGATGTCTAGTCTCCTTTATGGCTCTAATCTGATAGTGGTAGTGGGGTGATAGATGTCTAGTCTCCTTTATGGCTCTAATCTGATAGTGGTCGTGGCGTGGTAGATGTCTAGTCTCCTTTATGGCTCTAATCTGATAGTGGTAGATGTCTAGTCTCCCTTATGGCTGTAATCTGACAGTGGAAGTGGGGTGGTAGGTTTCTCCTTTATTGCTCTAATCTGATAGTGGGGTGGTAGGTTTCTCCTTTTTGGCTCTAATCTGATGGTGGTAGTAGGGTGGTAGATGTCTAGTCTCCTTTATGGCTCTAATCTGATAGTGGTCGTGGCGTGGTAGATGTCTAGTCTCCTTTATGGCTCTAATCTGATAGTGGTAGATGTCTAGTCTCCCTTATGGCTGTAATCTGACAGTGGAAGTGGGGTGGTAGGTTTCTCCTTTATGGCTCTAATCTGATAGTGGGGTGGTAGGTTTCTCCTTTTTGGCTCTAATCTGATGGTGGTAGTAGGGTGGTAGATGTCTAGTCTCCTTTATGGCTCTAATCTGATAATGGTCGTGGCGTGGTAGATGTCTAGTCTCCTTTATGGCTCTAATCTGATAGTGGTAGTAGGGTAGTAGATGTCTAGTCTCCTTTATGGCTCTAATCTGATAGTGGTAGTGGGGTGGTAGATGTCTAGTCTCCTTTATGGCTCTAATTCCGATAGTGGTAGATGTCTAGTCTCCCTTATGGCTGTAATCTGATAGTGGAAGTGGGGTGGTAGGTTTCTCCTTTATGGCTCTAATCTGATAGTGGGGTGGTAGGTTTCTCCTTTTTGGCTCTAATCTGATAGTGGTAGTAGGGTGGTAGATGTCTAGTCTCCTTTATGGCTCTAATCTGATTGTCATCGTGGCGTTGTAGATGTCTAGTCTCCTTTATGGCTCTAATCTGATAGTGGTAGTGGGGTGATAGATGTCTAGTCTCCCTTATGGCTCTAATCTGATAGTGGTAGTGGGGTGGTAAATGTCTAGTCTCCTTTATGGCTCTAATCTGATAGTGGTAGTGGGGTGGTAAATGTCTAGTCTCCTTTATGGCTCTAATCTGATAGTGGTATTGGGGTGGTAGATGTCTAGTCTCCTTTATGGCTCTAATCTGATAGTGGTAATGGGGTGGTAGATGTCTAGTCTCCTTTATGGCTCTAATCTGATAGTGGTAGTGGGGTAGTAGATGTCTAGTCTCCTTTGTGGCTCTAATCTGGTAGTGGTAGATTGCTAGTCTCCTTTATGGCTCTAATCTGATAGTGGTAGATGTCTAGTCTCCTTTATGGCTCTAATCTGATAGTGGTAGTGGGGTGATAGATGTCTAGTCTCCTTTATGGCTCTAATCTGATAGTGGTCGTGGCGTGTTAGATGTCTAGTCTCCTTTATGGCTCTAATCTGATAGTGGTAGATGTCTAGTCTCCCTTATGGCTGTAATCTGACAGTGGAAGTGGGGTGGTAGGTTTCTCCTTTATGGCTCTAATCTGATAGTGGGGTGGTAGGTTTCTCCTTTTTGGCTCTAATCTGATGGTGGTAGTAGGGTGGTAGATGTCTAGTCTCCTTTATGGCTCTAATCTGATAGTGGTCGTGGCGTGGTAGATGTCTAGTCTCCTTTATGGCTCTAATCTGATAGTGGTAGATGTCTAGTCTCCCTTATGGCTGTAATCTGACAGTGGAAGTGGGGTGGTAGGTTTCTCCTTTATGGCTCTAATCTGATAGTGGTAGTAGGGTAGTAGATGTCTAGTCTCCTTTGTGGCTCTAATCTGATAGTGGTAATGGGGTGGTAGATGTCTAGTCTCCTTTATGGCTCTAATCTGATAGTGGTAGTGGGGTAGTAGATGTCTAGTCTCCTTTGTGGCTCTAATCTGGTAGTGGGGTGATAGATGTCTAGTCTCCTTTATGGCTCTAATCTGCTAGTGGTAGATTGCTAGTCTCCTTAATGGCTCTAATCTGATAGTGGTAGATGTCTAGTCTCCTTTATGGCTCTAATATGATAGTGGTAGTGGGGTGATAGATGTCTAGTCTCCTTTATGGCTCTAATCTGATAGTGGTCGTGGCGTGGTAGATGTCTAGTCTCCTTTATGGCTCTAATCTGATAGTGGTAGATGTCTAGTCTCCCTTATGGCTGTAATCTGACAGTGGAAGTGGGGTGGTAGGTTTCTCCTTTATGGCTCTAATCTGATAGTGGGGTGGTAGGTTTCTCCTTTTTGGCTCTAATCTGATGGTGGTAGTAGGGTGGTAGATGTCTAGTCTCCTTTATGGCTCTAATCTGATAGTGGTCGTGGCGTGGTAGATGTCTAGTCTCCTTTATGGCTCTAATCTGATAGTGGTAGATGTCTAGTCTCCCTTATGGCTGTAATCTGACAGTGGAAGTGGGGTGGTAGGTTTCTCCTTTATGGCTCTAATCTGATAGTGGGGTGGTAGGTTTCTCCTTTTTGGCTCTAATCTGATGGTGGTAGTAGGGTGGTAGATGTCTAGTCTCCTTTATGGCTCTAATCTGATAATGGTCGTGGCGTGGTAGATGTCTAGTCTCCTTTATGGCTCTAATCTGATAGTGGTAGTAGGGTAGTAGATGTCTAGTCTCCTTTATGGCTCTAATCTGATAGTGGTAGTGGGGTGGTAGATGTCTAGTCTCCTTTATGGCTCTAATTCCGATAGTGGTAGATGTCTAGTCTCCCTTATGGCTGTAATCTGATAGTGGAAGTGGGGTGGTAGGTTTCTCCTTCATGGCTCTAATCTGATAGTGGTAGTGGGGTGGTAGGTTTCTCGTTTATTGCTCTAATCTGATAGTGGTAGTGGGGTAGTAGATGTCTAGTCTCCTTTATGGCTCTAAACTGATAGTGGTAGTACGGTAGTAGATGTTTAGTCTCCTTTATGGCTCTAATCTGATAGTGGTAGATGTCTAGTCTCCATTATGGCTCTAAACTGATAGTGGTAGTGGGGTGATAGATGTCTAGTCTCCATTATGGCTCTAATCTGATAGTGTTCGTGGGGTGGTAGATGTCTAGTCTCCTTTATGGCTCTAATCTGATAGTGGTAGTGGGGTCGTAAATGTCTAGTCTCCTTTATGGCTCTAATCTGATAGTGGTATTGGGGTGGTAGATGTCTAGTCTCCTTTATGGCTCTAATCTGATATTGGTAATGGGGTGGTAGATGTCTAGTCTCCTTTATGGCTCTAATCTGATAGTGGTAGTGGGGTAGTAGAGGTCTAGTCTCCTTTATGGCTCTAATCTGATAGTGGTCGTGGCGTGGTAGATGTCTAGTCTCCTTTATGGCTCTAATCTGATAGTGGTAGTAGGGTAGTAGATGTCAAGTCTCCTTTATGGCTCTAATCTGATAGTGGTAGTGGGGTGGTAGATGTCTAGTCTCCTTTATGGCTCTAATTCCGATAGTGGTAGATGTCTAGTCTCCCTTATGGCTCTAATCTGAAAGTGGAAGTGGGGTGGTAGGTTTCTCCTTTATGGCTCTAATCTGATAGTGGTAGTAGGGTGGTAGATGTCTAGTCTCCTTTATGGCTCTAATCTGATAGTCATCGTGGCGTGGTAGATGTCTAGTCTCCTTTATGGCTCTAATCTGATAGTGGTAGTGGGGTCGTAAATGTCTAGTCTCCTTTATGGCTCTAATCTGATAGTGGTATTGGGGTGGTAGATGTCTAGTCTCCTTTATGGCTCTAATCTGATAGTGGCATTGGGGAGGTAGATGTCTAGTCTCCTTTATGGCTCTAATCTGATAGTGGTAATGGGGTGGTAGATGTCTAGTCTCCTTTATGGCTCTAATCTGATAGTGGTAGTGGGGTAGTAGATGTCTAGTCTCCTTTATGGCTCTAATCTGATATTGGTAATGGGGTGGTAGATGTCTAGTCTCCTTTATGGCTCTAATCTGATAGTGGTAGTGGGGTAGTAGAGGTCTAGTCTCCTTTATGGCTCTAATCTGATAGTGGTCGTGGCGTGGTAGATGTCTAGTCTCCTTTATGGCTCTAATCTGATAGTGGTAGTAGGGTAGTAGATGTCTAGTCTCCTTTATGGCTCTAATCTGATAGTGGTAGATGTCTAGTCTCTCTTATGGCTGTAATCTGATAGTGGAAGTGGGGTGGTAGGTTTCTCCCTTATGGCTCTAATCTGATAGTGGAAGTGGGGTGGTAGGTTTCTCCTTTATGGCTCTAATCTGATAGTGGTAGTAGGGTGGTAGATGTCTAGTCTCCTTTATGGCTCTAATCTGATAGTCATCGTGGCGTGGTAGATGTCTAGTCTCCTTTATGGCTCTAATCTGATATTGGTAGTAGGGTAGTAGATGTCTAGTCTCCTTTATGGCTCTAATCTGATAGTGATAGATGTCTAGTCTCCTGTATGGCTCTAATCTGACAGTGGTAGATGTCTAGTCTCCTTTATGGCTCTAATCTGATAGTGGTAGATGTCTAGTCTCCATTATGGCTCTAAACTGATAGTGGTAGTGGGCTGGTAGATGTCTTGTCTCCTTTATGGCTCTAATCTGATAGTGGTAGTAGGGTAGTAGATGTCTAGTCTCCTTTATGGCTCTAATCTGATAGTGGTAGTGGGGTGATAGATGTCTAGTCTCCATTATGGCTCTAATCTGATAGTGGTCGTGGGGTGGTAGATGTCTAGTCTCCTTTATGGCTCTAATCTGATTGTGGTAGTGGGGTGGTAAATGTCTAGTCTCCTTTATGGCTCTAATCTGATAGTGGCATTGGGGTGGTAGATGTCTAGTCTCCTTTATGGCTCTAATCTGATAGTGGTAATGGGGTGGTAGATGTCTAGTCTCCTTTATGGCTCTAATCTGATAGTGGTAGTGGGGTAGTAGATGTCTAGTCTCCTTTATGGCTCTAATCTGATAGTGGTCGTGGCGTGGTAGATGTCTAGTCTCCTTTATGGCTCTAATCTGATAGTGGTAGTAGGGTAGTAGATGTCTATTCTCCTTTATGGCTCTAATCTGATAGTGGTAGTGGGGTGGTAGATGTCTAGTCTCCTTTATGGCTCTAATTCCGATAGTGGTAGATGTCTAGTCTCCCTTATGGCTGTAATCTGATAGTGGAAGTGGGGTGGTAGGTTTCTCCCTTATGGCTCTAATCTGATAGTGGTAGTGGGGTGGTAGGTTTCTCCTTTATGGCTCTAATCTGATAGTGGTAGTAGGGTGGTAGATGTCTAGTCTCCTTTATGGCTCTAGTCTGATAGTCATCGTGGCGTGGTAGATGTCTAGTCTCCTTTATGGCTCTAATCTGATATTGGTAGTAGGGTAGTAGATGTCTAGTCTCCTTTATGGCTCTAATCTGATAGTGGTAGTGGGGTGATAGATGTCTAGTCTCCCTTATGGCTCTAATCTGAAAATGGTTGTGGGGTGGTAGATGTCTAGTCTCCTTTATGGCTCTAATCTGATAGTGGTCGTGGCGTGGTAGATGTCTAGTCTCCTTTATGGCTCTAATCTGATAATGGTAGTAGGGTAGTAGATGTCTAGTCTCCTTTATGGCTCTAATCTGATAGTGGTAGTGGGGTGGTAGATGTCTAGTCTCCTTTATGGCTCTAATTCCGATAGTGGTAGATGTCTAGTCTCCCTTATGGCTGTAATCTGATAGTGGAAGTGGGGTGGTAGGTTTCTCCTTTTTGGCTCTAATCTGATAGTGGTAGTAGGGTGGTAGATGTCTAGTCTCCTTTATGGCTCTAATCTGATTGTCATCGTGGCGTTGTAGATGTCTAGTCTCCTTTATGGCTCTAATCTGATATTGGTAGTAGGGTAGTAGATGTCTAGTCTCCTTTATGGCTCTAATCTGATAGTGGTAGTGGGGTGATAGATGTCTAGTCTCCCTTATGGCTCTAATCTGATAGTGGTAGTGGGGTGGTAAATGTCTAGTCTCCTTTATGGCTCTAATCTGATAGTGGTAGTGGGGTGGTAAATGTCTAGTCTCCTTTATGGCTCTAATCTGATAGTGGTATTGGGGTGGTAGATGTCTAGTCTCCTTTATGGCTCTAATCTGATAGTGGTAATGGGGTGGTAGATGTCTAGTCTCCTTTATGGCTCTAATCTGATAGTGGTAGTGGGGTAGTAGATGTCTAGTCTCCTTTGTGGCTCTAATCTGGTAGTGGGGTGATAGATGTCTAGTCTCCTTTATGGCTCTAATCTGCTAGTGGTAGATTGCTAGTCTCCTTTATGGCTCTAATCTGATAGTGGTAGATGTCTAGTCTCCTTTATGGCTCTAATCTGATAGTGGTAGTGGGGTGATAGATGTCTAGTCTCCTTTATGGCTCTAATCTGATAGTGGTCGTGGCGTGGTAGATGTCTAGTCTCCTTTATGGCTCTAATCTGACAGTGGTAGATGTCTAGTCTCCCTTATGGCTGTAATCTGACAGTGGAAGTGGGGTGGTAGGTTTCTCCTTTATGGCTCTAATCTGATAGTGGGGTGGTAGGTTTCTCCTTTTTGGCTCTAATCTGATGGTGGTAGTAGGGTGGTAGATGTCTAGTCTCCTTTATGGCTCTAATCTGATAATGGTCGTGGCGTGGTAGATGTCTAGTCTCCTTTATGGCTCTAATCTGATAGTGGTAGTAGGGTAGTAGATGTCTAGTCTCCTTTATGGCTCTAATCTGATAGTGGTAGTGGGGTGGTAGATGTCTAGTCTCCTTTATGGCTCTAATTCCGATAGTGGTAGATGTCTAGTCTCCCTTATGGCTGTAATCTGATAGTGGAAGTGGGGTGGTAGGTTTCTCCTTTATGGCTCTAATCTGATAGTGGTAGTGGGGTGGTAGGTTTCTCGTTTATTGCTCTAATCTGATAGTGGTAGTGGGGTAGTAGATGTCTAGTCTCCTTTATGGCTCTAAACTGATAGTGGTAGTACGGTAGTAGATGTTTAGTCTCCTTTATGGCTCTAATCTGATAGTGGTAGATGTCTAGTCTCCATTATGGCTCTAAACTGATAGTGGTAGTGGGGTGATAGATGTCTAGTCTCCATTATGGCTCTAATCTGATAGTGGTCGTGGGGTGGTAGATGTCTAGTCTCCTTTATGGCTCTAATCTGATAGTGGTAGTGGGGTGGTAAATGTCTAGTCTCCTTTATGGCTCTAATCTGATAGTGGTATTGGGGTGGTAGATGTCTAGTCTCCTTTATGGCTCTAATCTGATATTGGTAATGGGGTGGTAGATGTCTAGTCTCCTTTATGGCTCTAATCTGATAGTGGTAGTGGGGTAGTAGAGGTCTAGTCTCCTTTATGGCTCTAATCTGATAGTGGTCGTGGCGTGGTAGATGTCTAGTCTCCTTTATGGCTCTAATCTGATAGTGGTAGTAGGGTAGTAGATGTCTAGTCTCCTTTATGGCTCTAATCTGATAGTGGTAGTGGGGTGGTAGATGTCTAGTCTCCTTTATGGCTCTAATTCCGATAGTGGTAGATGTCTAGTCTCCCTTATGGCTCTAATCTGATAGTGGAAGTGGGGTGGTAGGTTTCTCCTTTATGGCTCTAATCTGATAGTGGTAGTAGGGTGGTAGATGTCTATTCTCCTTTATGGCTCTAATCTGATAGTCATCGTGGCGTGGTAGATGTCTAGTCTCCTTTATGGCTCTAATCTGATATTGGTAGTAGGGTAGTAGATGTCTAGTCTCCTTTATGGCTCTAATCTGATAGTGGCATTGGGGTGGTAGATGTCTAGTCTCCTTTATGGCTCTAATCTGATAGTGGTAATGGGGTGGTAGATGTCTAGTCTCCTTTATGGCTCTAATCTGATATTGGTAATGGGGTGGTAGATGTCTAGTCTTCTTTATGGCTCTAATCTGATAGTGGTAGTGGGGTAGTAGAGGTCTAGTCTCCTTTATGGCTCTAATCTGATAGTGGTCGTGGCGTGGTAGATGTCTAGTCTCCTTTATGGCTCTAATCTGATAGTGGTAGTAGGGTAGTAGATGTCTAGTCTCCTTTATGGCTCTAATCTGATAGTGGTAGATGTCTAGTCTCCCTTATGGCTGTAATCTGATAGTGGAAGTGGGGTGGTAGGTTTCTCCCTTATGGCTCTAATCTGATAGTGGAAGTGGGGTGGTAGGTTTCTCCTTTATGGCTCTAATCTGATAGTGGTAGTAGGGTGGTAGATGTCTAGTCTCCTTTATGGCTCTAATCTGATAGTCATCGTGGCGTGGTAGATGTCTAGTCTCCTTTATGGCTCTAATCTGATATTGGTAGTAGGGTAGTAGATGTCTAGTCTCCTTTATGGCTCTAATCTGATAGTGATAGATGTCTAGTCTCCTGTATGGCTCTAATCTGACAGTGGTAGATGTCTAGTCTCCTTTATGGCTCTAATCTGATAGTGGTAGATGTCTAGTCTCCATTATGGCTCTAAACTGATAGTGGTAGTGGGGTGATAGATGTCTAGTCTCCATTATGGCTCTAATCTGATAGTGGTCGTGGGGTGGTAGATGTCTAGTCTCCTTTATGGCTCTAATCTGATAGTGGTAGTAGGGTAGTAGATGTCTAGTCTCCTTTATGGCTCTAATCTGATAGTGGTAGTGGGGTGATAGATGTCTAGTCTCCATTATGGCTCTAATCTGATAGTGGTCGTGGGGTGGTAGATGTCTAGTCTCCTTTATGGCTCTAATCTGATAGTGGTAGTGGGGTGGTAAATGTCTAGTCTCCTTTATGGCTCTAATCTGATAGTGGCATTGGGGTGGTAGATGTCTAGTCTCCTTTATGGCTCTAATCTGATAGTGGTAATGGGGTGGTAGATGTCTAGTCTCCTTTATGGCTCTAATCTGATAGTGGTAGTGGGGTAGTAGATGTCTAGTCTCCTTTATGGCTCTAATCTGATAGTGGTCGTGGCGTGGTAGATGTCTAGTCTCCTTTATGGCTCTAATCTGATAGTGGTAGTAGGGTAGTAGATGTCTATTCTCCTTTATGGCTCTAATCTGATAGTGGTAGTGGGGTGGTAGATGTCTAGTCTCCTTTATGGCTCTAATTCCGATAGTGGTAGATGTCTAGTCTCCCTTATGGCTGTAATCTGATAGTGGAAGTGGGGTGGTAGGTTTCTCCTTTATGGCTCTAATCTGATAGTGGTAGTAGGGTGGTAGATGTCTAGTCTCCTTTATGGCTCTAGTCTGATAGTCATCGTGGCGTGGTAGATGTCTAGTCTCCTTTATGGCTCTAATCTGATATTGGTAGTAGGGTAGTAGATGTCTAGTCTCCTTTATGGCTCTAATCTGATAGTGGTAGTGGGGTGATAGATGTCTAGTCTCCCTTATGGCTCTAATCTGAAAATGGTTGTGGGGTGGTAGATGTCTAGTCTCCTTTATGGCTCTAATCTGATAGTGGTCGTGGCGTGGTAGATGTCTAGTCTCCTTTATGGCTCTAATCTGATAATGGTAGTAGGGTAGTAGATGTCTAGTCTCCTTTATGGCTCTAATCTGATAGTGGTAGTGGGGTGGTAGATGTCTAGTCTCCTTTATGGCTCTAATTCCGATAGTGGTAGATGTCTAGTCTCCCTTATGGCTGTAATCTGATAGTGGAAGTGGGGTGGTAGGTTTCTCCTTTTTGGCTCTAATCTGATAGTGGTAGTAGGGTGGTAGATGTCTAGTCTCCTTTATGGCTCTAATCTGATTGTCATCGTGGCGTTGTAGATGTCTAGTCTCCTTTATGGCTCTAATCTGATATTGGTAGTAGGGTAGTAGATGTCTAGTCTCCTTTATGGCTCTAATCTGATAGTGGTAGTGGGGTGATAGATGTCTAGTCTCCCTTATGGCTCTAATCTGATAGTGGTAGTGGGGTGGTAAATGTCTAGTCTCCTTTATGGCTCTAATCTGATAGTGGTAGTGGGGTGGTAAATGTCTAGTCTCCTTTATGGCTCTAATCTGATAGTGGTATTGGGGTGGTAGATGTCTAGTCTCCTTTATGGCTCTAATCTGATAGTGGTAATGGGGTGGTAGATGTCTAGTCTCCTTTATGGCTCTAATCTGATAGTGGTAGTGGGGTAGTAGATGTCTAGTCTCCTTTGTGGCTCTAATCTGGTAGTGGGGTGATAGATGTCTAGTCTCCTTTATGGCTCTAATCTGCTAGTGGTAGATTGCTAGTCTCCTTTATGGCTCTAATCTGATAGTGGTAGATGTCTAGTCTCCTTTATGGCTCTAATCTGATAGTGGTCGTGGCGTGGTAGATGTCTAGTCTCCTTTATGGCTCTAATCTGACAGTGGTAGATGTCTAGTCTCCCTTATGGCTGTAATCTGACAGTGGAAGTGGGGTGGTAGGTTTCTCCTTTATGGCTCTAATCTGATAGTGGGGTGGTAGGTTTCTCCTTTTTGGCTCTAATCTGATGGTGGTAGTAGGGTGGTAGATGTCTAGTCTCCTTTATGGCTCTAATCTGATAATGGTCGTGGCGTGGTAGATGTCTAGTCTCCTTTATGGCTCTAATCTGATAGTGGTAGTAGGGTAGTAGATGTCTAGTCTCCTTTATGGCTCTAATCTGATAGTGGTAGTGGGGTGGTAGATGTCTAGTCTCCTTTATGGCTCTAATTCCGATAGTGGTAGATGTCTAGTCTCCCTTATGGCTGTAATCTGATAGTGGAAGTGGGGTGGTAGGTTTCTCCTTTATGGCTCTAATCTGATAGTGGTAGTGGGGTGGTAGGTTTCTCGTTTATTGCTCTAATCTGATAGTGGTAGTGGGGTAGCAGATGTCTAGTCTCCTTTATGGCTCTAAACTGATAGTGGTAGTACGGTAGTAGATGTTTAGTCTCCTTTATGGCTCTAATCTGATAGTGGTAGATGTCTAGTCTCCATTATGGCTCTAAACTGATAGTGGTAGTGGGGTGATAGATGTCTAGTCTCCATTATGGCTCTAATCTGATAGTGGTCGTGGGGTGGTAGATGTCTAGTCTCCTTTATGGCTCTAATCTGATAGTGGTAGTGGGGTGGTAAATGTCTAGTCTCCTTTATGGCTCTAATCTGATAGTGGTATTGGGGTGGTAGATGTCTAGTCTCCTTTATGGCTCTAATCTGATATTGGTAATGGGGTGGTAGATGTCTAGTCTCCTTTATGGCTCTAATCTGATAGTGGTAGTGGGGTAGTAGAGGTCTAGTCTCCTTTATGGCTCTAATCTGATAGTGGTCGTGGCGTGGTAGATGTCTAGTCTCCTTTATGGCTCTAATCTGATAGTGGTAGTAGGGTAGTAGATGTCTAGTCTCCTTTATGGCTCTAATCTGATAGTGGTAGTGGGGTGGTAGATGTCTAGTCTCCTTTATGGCTCTAATTCCGATAGTGGTAGATGTCTAGTCTCCCTTATGGCTCTAATCTGATAGTGGAAGTGGGGTGGTAGGTTTCTCCTTTATGGCTCTAATCTGATAGTGGTAGTAGGGTGGTAGATGTCTAGTCTCCTTTATGGCTCTAATCTGATAGTCATCGTGGCGTGGTAGATGTCTAGTCTCCTTTATGGCTCTAATCTGATATTGGTAGTAGGGTAGTAGATGTCTAGTCTCCTTTATGGCTCTAATCTGATAGTGGCATTGGGGTGGTAGATGTCTAGTCTCCTTTATGGCTCTAATCTAATAGTGGTAATGGGGTGGTAGATGTCTAGTCTCCTTTATGGCTCTAATCTGATAGTGGTAGTGGGGTAGTAGATGTCTAGTCTCCTTTATGGCTCTAATCTGATATTGGTAATGGGGTGGTAGATGTCTAGTCTTCTTTATGGCTCTAATCTGATAGTGGTAGTGGGGTAGTAGAGGTCTAGTCTCCTTTATGGCTCTAATCTGATAGTGGTCGTGGCGTGGTAGATGTCTAGTCTCCTTTATGGCTCTAATCTGATAGTGGTAGTAGGGTAGTAGATGTCTAGTCTCCTTTATGGCTCTAATCTGATAGTGGTAGTGGGGTGGTAGATGTCTAGTCTCCTTTATGGCTCTAATTCCGATAGTGGTAGATGTCTAGTCTCCCTTATGGCTGTAATCTGATAGTGGAAGTGGGGTGGTAGGTTTCTCCCTTATGGCTCTAATCTGATAGTGGAAGTGGGGTGGTAGGTTTCTCCTTTATGGCTCTAATCTGATAGTGGTAGTAGGGTGGTAGATGTCTAGTCTCCTTTATGGCTCTAATCTGATAGTCATCGTGGCGTGGTAGATGTCTAGTCTCCCTTATGGCTCTAATCTGATATTGGTAGTAGGGTAGGAGATGTCTAGTCTCCTTTATGGCTCTAATCTGATAGTGATAGATGTCTAGTCTCCTTTATGGCTCTAATCTGATAGTGGTAGTAGGGTAGTAGATGTCTAGTCTCCTTTATGGCTCTAATCTGATAGTGGTATTGGGGTGGTAGATGTCTAGTCTCCTTTATGGCTCTAATCTGATATTGGTAATGGGGTGGTAGATGTCTAGTCTCCTTTATGGCTCTAATCTGATAGTGGTAGTGGGGTAGTAGAGGTCTAGTCTCCTTTATGGCTCTAATCTGATAGTGGTCGTGGCGTGGTAGATGTCTAGTCTCCTTTATGGCTCTAATCTGATAGTGGTAGTAGGGTAGTAGATGTCTAGTCTCCTTTATGGCTCTAATCTGATAGTGGTAGTGGGGTGGTAGATGTCTAGTCTCCTTTATGGCTCTAATTCCGATAGTGGTAGATGTCTAGTCTCCCTTATGGCTCTAATCTGATAGTGGAAGTGGGGTGGTAGGTTTCTCCTTTATGGCTCTAATCTGATAGTGGTAGTAGGGTGGTAGATGTCTAGTCTCCTTTATGGCTCTAATCTGATAGTCATCGTGGCGTGGTAGATGTCTAGTCTCCTTTATGGCTCTAATCTGATATTGGTAGTAGGGTAGTAGATGTCTAGTCTCCTTTATGGCTCTAATCTGATAGTGGCATTGGGGTGGTAGATGTCTAGTCTCCTTTATGGCTCTAATCTGATAGTGGTAATGGGGTGGTAGATGTCTAGTCTCCTTTATGGCTCTAATCTGATAGTGGTCGTGGCGTGGTAGATGTCTAGTCTCCTTTATGGCTCTAATCTGATAGTGGTAGTAGGGTAGTAGATGTCTAGTCTCCTTTATGGCTCTAATCTGATAGTGGTAGTGGGGTGGTAGATGTCTAGTCTCCTTTATGGCTCTAATTCCGATAGTGGTAGATGTCTAGTCTCCCTTATGGCTGTAATCTGATAGTGGAAGTGGGGTGGTAGGTTTCTCCTTTATGGCTCTAATCTGATAGTGGTAGTAGGGTGGTAGATGTCTAGTCTCCTTTATGGCTCTAATCTGATAGTCATCGTGGCGTGGTAGATGTCTAGTCTCCCTTATGGCTCTAATCTGATATTGGTAGTAGGATAGGAGATGTCTAGTCTCCTTTATGGCTCTAATCTGATAGTGATAGATGTTTAGTCTCCTTTATGGCTCTAATCTGATAGTGGTAGTAGGGTAGTAGATGTCTAGTCTCCTTTATGGCTCTAATCTGATAGTGGTAGTGGGGTGATAGATGTCTAGTCTCCATTATGGCTCTAATCTGATAGTGGTCGTGGGGTGGTAGATGTCTAGTCTCCTTTATGGCTCTAATCTGATAGTGGTAGTGGGGTGGTAAATGTCTAGTCTCCTTTATGGCTCTAATCTGATAGTGGCATTGGGGTGGTAGATGTCTAGTCTCCTTTATGGCTCTAATCTGATAGTGGTAATGGGGTGGTAGATGTCTAGTCTCCTTTATGGCTCTAATCTGATAGTGGTAGTGGGGTAGTAGATGTCTAGTCTCCTTTATGGCTCTAATCTGATAGTGGTCGTGGCGTGGTAGATGTCTAGTCTCCTTTATGGCTCTAATCTGATAGTGGTAGTAGGGTAGTAGATGTCTATTCTCCTTTATGGCTCTAATCTGATAGTGGTAGTGGGGTGGTAGATGTCTAGTCTCCTTTATGGCTCTAATTCCGATAGTGGTAGATGTCTAGTCTCCCTTATGGCTGTAATCTGATAGTGGAAGTGGGGTGGTAGGTTTCTCCCTTATGGCTCTAATCTGATAGTGGTAGTGGGGTGGTAGGTTTCTCCTTTATGGCTCTAATCTGATAGTGGTAGTAGGGTGGTAGATGTCTAGTCTCCTTTATGGCTCTAGTCTGATAGTCATCGTGGCTTGGTAGATGTCTAGTCTCCTTTATGGCTCTAATCTGATATTGGTAGTAGGGTAGTAGATGTCTAGTCTCCTTTATGGCTCTAATCTGATAGTGGTAGTGGGGTGATAGATGTCTAGTCTCCCTTATGGCTCTAATCTGAAAATGGTTGTGGGGTGGTAGATGTCTAGTCTCCTTTATGGCTCTAATCTGATAGTGGTCGTGGCGTGGTAGATGTCTAGTCTCCTTTATGGCTCTAATCTGATAGTGGTAGTAGGGTAGTAGATGTCTAGTCTCCTTTATGGCTCTAATCTGATAGTGGTAGTGGGGTGGTAGATGTCTAGTCTCCTTTATGGCTCTAATTCCGATAGTGGTAGATGTCTAGTCTCCCTTATGGCTGTAATCTGATAGTGGAAGTGGGGTGGTAGGTTTCTCCTTTTTGGCTCTAATCTGATAGTGGTAGTAGGGTGGTAGATGTCTAGTCTCCTTTATGGCTCTAATCTGATTGTCATCGTGGCGTTGTAGATGTCTAGTCTCCTTTATGGCTCTAATCTGATATTGGTAGTAGGGTAGTAGATGTCTAGTCTCCTTTATGGCTCTAATCTGATAGTGGTAGTGGGGTGATAGATGTCTAGTCTCCTTTATGGCTCTAATCTGATAGTGGTAGTGGGGTGGTAAATGTCTAGTCTCCTTTATGGCTCTAATCTGATAGTGGTAGTGGGGTGGTAAATGTCTAGTCTCCTTTATGGCTCTAATCTGATAGTGGTATTGGGGTGGTAGATGTCTAGTCTCCTTTATGGCTCTAATCTGATAGTGGTAATGGGGTGGTAGATGTCTAGTCTCCTTTATGGCTCTAATCTGATAGTGGTAGTGGGGTAGTAGATGTCTAGTCTCCTTTGTGGCTCTAATCTGGTAGTGGGGTGATAGATGTCTAGTCTCCTTTATGGCTCTAATCTGCTAGTGGTAGATTGCTAGTCTCCTTTATGGCTCTAATCTGATAGTGGTAGATGTCTAGTCTCCTTTATGGCTCTAATCTGATAGTGGTAGTGGGGTGATAGATGTCTAGTCTCCTTTATGGCTCTAATCTGATAGTGGTCGTGGCGTGGTAGATGTCTAGTCTCCTTTATGGCTCTAATCTGACAGTGGTAGATGTCTAGTCTCCCTTATGGCTGTAATCTGACAGTGGAAGTGGGGTGGTAGGTTTCTCCTTTGTGGCTCTAATCTGATAGTGGGGTGGTAGGTTTCTCCTTTTTGGCTCTAATCTGATGGTGGTAGTAGGGTGGTAGATGTCTAGTCTCCTTTATGGCTCTAATCTGATAATGGTCGTGGCGTGGTAGATGTCTAGTCTCCTTTATGGCTCTAATCTGATAGTGGTAGTAGGGTAGTAGATGTCTAGTCTCCTTTATGGCTCTAATCTGATAGTGGTAGTGGGGTGGTAGATGTCTAGTCTCCTTTATGGCTCTAATTCCGATAGTGGTAGATGTCTAGTCTCCCTTATGGCTCTAATCTGATAGTGGAAGTGGGGTGGTAGGTTTCTCGTTTATTGCTCTAATCTGATAGTGGTAGTGGGGTAGTAGATGTCTAGTCTCCTTTATGGCTCTAAACTGATAGTGGTAGTACGGTAGTAGATGTTTAGTCTCCTTTATGGCTCTAATCTGATAGTGGTAGATGTCTAGTCTCCATTATGGCTCCAAACTGATAGTGGTAGTGGGGTGATAGATGTCTAGTCTCCATTATGGCTCTAATCTGATAGTGGTCGTGGGGTGGTAGATGTCTAGTCTCCTTTATGGCTCTAATCTGATAGTGGTAGTGGGGTGGTAAATGTCTAGTCTCCTTTATGGCTCTAATCTGATAGTGGTATTGGGGTGGTAGATGTCTAGTCTCCTTTATGGCTCTAATCTGATATTGGTAATGGGGTGGTAGATGTCTAGTCTCCTTTATGGCTCTAATCTGATAGTGGTAGTGGGGTAGTAGAGGTCTAGTCTCCTTTATGGCTCTAATCTGATAGTGGTCGTGGCGTGGTAGATGTCTAGTCTCCTTTATGGCTCTAATCTGATAGTGGTAGTAGGGTAGTAGATGTCTAGTCTCCTTTATGGCTCTAATCTGATAGTGGTAGTGGGGTGGTAGATGTCTAGTCTCCTTTATGGCTCTAATTCCGATAGTGGTAGATGTCTAGTCTCCCTTATGGCTCTAATCTGATAGTGGAAGTGGGGTGGTAGGTTTCTCCTTTGTGGCTCTAATCTGATAGTGGTAGTAGGGTGGTAGATGTCTAGTCTCCTTTATGGCTCTAATCTGATAGTCATCGTGGCGTGGTAGATGTCTAGTCTCCTTTATGGCTCTAATCTGATAGTGGTAGTGGGGTAGTAGATGTCTAGTCTCCTTTATGGCTCTAATCTGATATTGGTAATGGGGTGGTAGATGTCTAGTCTTCTTTATGGCTCTAATCTGATAGTGGTAGTGGGGTAGTAGAGGTCTAGTCTCCTTTATGGCTCTAATCTGATAGTGGTCGTGGCGTGGTAGATGTCTAGTCTCCTTTATGGCTCTAATCTGATAGTGGTAGTAGGGTAGTAGATGTCTAGTCTCCTTTATGGCTCTAATCTGATAGTGGTAGTGGGGTGGTAGATGTCTAGTCTCCTTTATGGCTCTAATTCCGATAGTGGTAGATGTCTAGTCTCCTTTATGGCTCTAATCTGATAGTGTTAGTGGGGTGGTAGATGTCTAGTCTCCCTTATGGCTGTAATCTGATAGTGGAAGTGGGGTGGTAGGTTTCTCCCTTATGGCTCTAATCTGATAGTGGAAGTGGGGTGGTAGGTTTCTCCTTTATGGCTCTAATCTGATAGTGGTAGTAGGGTGGTAGATGTCTAGTCTCCTTTATGGCTCTAATCTGATAGTCATCGTGGCGTGGTAGATGTCTAGTCTCCCTTATGGCTCTAATCTGATATTGGTAGTAGGGTAGGAGATGTCTAGCCTCCTTTATGGCTCTAATCTGATAGTGGTAGATGTCTAGTCTCCTTTATGGCTCTAATCTGATAGTGGTAGATGTCTAGTCTCCTTTATGGCTCTAATCTGATAGTGGTAGATGTCTAGTCTCCTTTATGGCTCTAATCTGATAGTGGTAGTGGGGTGGTAGATGTCTAATCTCCTTCATGGCTCTAATCTGATAGTGGTAGATGTCTAGTCTCCTTTATGGCTCTAATCTGATAGTGGTCGTGGCGTGGTAGATGTCTAGTCTCCTTTATGGCTCTAATCTGATAGTGGTAGTAGGGCAGTAGATGTCTAGTCTCCTTTATGGCTCTAATCTGATAAAGGTAGTGGGGTGATAGATGTCTAGTCTCCTTTATGGCTCTAATCTGATAGTGATAGATGTCTAGTCTCCTGTATGGCTCTAATCTGATAGTGGTAGTGGGGTGATAGATGTCTAGTCTCCCTTATGGCTCTAATCTAATAATGGTAGTAGGGTGATAGATGTCTAGTCTCCTTTATGGCTCTAATCTGATAGTGGTAGATGTCTAGTCTCCCTTATGGCTCTAATCTGATAGTGGTAGTGGGGTGGTAGGTTTCTCCTTTATGGCTCTAATCTGATAGTGGTAGTGGGGTGGTAGGTTTCTCCTTTATGGCTCTAATCTGATAGTGATAGTAGGGTGGTAGATGTGTAGTCTCCTTTATGGTTCTAATCTGATAGTGGTAGTGGGGTGGTAGATGTCTAGTCTCCTTTATGGCTCTTATCTGATAGTGGTAGTGGGGTGGTAGGTTTCTCCTTTATGGCTCCAATCTGATAGTGGTAGTGGGGTGGTAGATGTCTAGTCTCCTTTATGGCTCTAATCATATAGTGTTATTTGGGTGGTAGATGTCTAGTCTCCTTTATGGCTCTAATCTGATAGTGGTTGATGTCTAGTCTCCTTCATGGCTCTAATCTGATAGTGGTAGATGTCTAGTCTCCTTTATGGCTCTAATCTGATAGTGGTAGTGGGGTGATAGATGTCTAGTCTCCTTTATGGCTCTAATCTGATAGTGGTCGTGGCGTGGTAGATGTCTAGTCTCCTTTATGGCTCTAATCTGATAGTGGTAGATGTCTAGTCTCCCTTATGGCTGTAATCTGACAGTGGAAGTGGGGTGGTAGGTTTCTCCTTTATGGCTCTAATCTGATAGTGGGGTGGTAGGCTTCTCCTTTTTGGCTCTAATCTGATGGTGGTAGTAGGGTGGTAGATGTCTAGTCTCCTTTATGGCTCTAATCTGATAGTGGTCGTGGCGTGGTAGATGTCTAGTCTCCTTTATGGCTCTAATCTGATAGTGGTAGTAGGGTAGTAGATGTCTAGTCTCCTTTATGGCTCTAATCTGATAGTGGTAGTGGGGTGGTAGATGTCTAGTCTCCTTTATGGCTTTAATTCCGATAGTGGTAGATGTCTAGTCTCCCTTAGGGCTGTAATCTGATAGTGGAAGTGGGGTGGTAGGTTTCTCCTTTATGGCTCTAATCTGATAGTGGTAGTGGGGTGGTAGGTTTCTCCTTTATGGCTCTAATCTGATAGTGGTAGTGGGGTGGTAGGTTTCTCGTTTATTGCTCTAATCTGATAGTGGTATTGGGGTAGTAGATGTCTAGTCTCCTTTATGGCTCTAATCTGATAGTGGTAGTACGGTAGTAGATGTCTAGTCTCCTTTATGGCTCTAATCTGATAGTGGTAGATGTCTAGTCTCCATTATGGCTCTAAACTGATAGTGGTAGTGGGCTGGTAGATGTCTTGTCTCCTTTATGGCTCTAATCTGATAGTGGTAGTAGGGTAGTAGATGTCTAGTCTCCTTTATGGCTCTAATCTGATAGTGGTAGTGGGGTGGTAGATGTCTAGTCTCCTTTATGGCTCTAATTCCGATAGTGGTAGATGTCTAGTCTCCCTTATGGCTGTAATCTGATAGTGGAAGTGGGGTGGTAGGTTTCTCCTTTATGGCTCTAATCTGATAGTGGTAGTAGGGTGGTAGATGTCTAGTCTCCTTTATGGCTCTAGTCTGATAGTCATCGTGGCGTGGTAGATGTCTAGTCTCCTTTATGGCTCTAATCTGATATTGGTAGTAGGGTAGTAGATGTCTAGTCTCCTTTATGGCTCTAATCTGATAGTGGTAGTGGGGTGATAGATGTCTAGTCTCCCTTATGGCTCTAATCTGAAAATGGTTGTGGGGTGGTAGATGTCTAGTCTCCTTTATGGCTCTAATCTGATAGTGGTCGTGGCGTGGTAGATGTCTAGTCTCCTTTATGGCTCTAATCTGATAATGGTAGTAGGGTAGTAGATGTCTAGTCTCCTTTATGGCTCTAATCTGATAGTGGTAGTGGGGTGGTAGATGTCTAGTCTCCTTTATGGCTCTAATTCCGATAGTGGTAGATGTCTAGTCTCCCTTATGGCTGTAATCTGATAGTGGAAGTGGGGTGGTAGGTTTCTCCTTTTTGGCTCTAATCTGATAGTGGTAGTAGGGTGGTAGATGTCTAGTCTCCTTTATGGCTCTAATCTGATTGTCATCGTGGCGTTGTAGATGTCTAGTCTCCTTTATGGCTCTAATCTGATATTGGTAGTAGGGTAGTAGATGTCTAGTCTCCTTTATGGCTCTAATCTGATAGTGGTAGTGGGGTGATAGATGTCTAGTCTCCCTTATGGCTCTAATCTGATAGTGGTAGTGGGGTGGTAAATGTCTAGTCTCCTTTATGGCTCTAATCTGATAGTGGTAGTGGGGTGGTAAATGTCTAGTCTCCTTTATGGCTCTAATCTGATAGTGGTATTGGGGTGGTAGATGTCTAGTCTCCTTTATGGCTCTAATCTGATAGTGGTAATGGGGTGGTAGATGTCTAGTCTCCTTTATGGCTCTAATCTGATAGTGGTAGTGGGGTAGTAGATGTCTAGTCTCCTTTGTGGCTCTAATCTGGTAGTGGGGTGATAGATGTCTAGTCTCCTTTATGGCTCTAATCTGCTAGTGGTAGATTGCTAGTCTCCTTTATGGCTCTAATCTGATAGTGGTAGATGTCTAGTCTCCTTTATGGCTCTAATCTGATAGTGGTCGTGGCGTGGTAGATGTCTAGTCTCCTTTATGGCTCTAATCTGACAGTGGTAGATGTCTAGTCTCCCTTATGGCTGTAATCTGACAGTGGAAGTGGGGTGGTAGGTTTCTCCTTTATGGCTCTAATCTGATAGTGGGGTGGTAGGTTTCTCCTTTTTGGCTCTAATCTGATGGTGGTAGTAGGGTGGTAGATGTCTAGTCTCCTTTATGGCTCTAATCTGATAATGGTCGTGGCGTGGTAGATGTCTAGTCTCCTTTATGGCTCTAATCTGATAGTGGTAGTAGGGTAGTAGATGTCTAGTCTCCTTTATGGCTCTAATCTGATAGTGGTAGTGGGGTGGTAGATGTCTAGTCTCCTTTATGGCTCTAATTCCGATAGTGGTAGATGTCTAGTCTCCCTTATGGCTGTAATCTGATAGTGGAAGTGGGGTGGTAGGTTTCTCCTTTATGGCTCTAATCTGATAGTGGTAGTGGGGTGGTAGGTTTCTCGTTTATTGCTCTAATCTGATAGTGGTAGTGGGGTAGCAGATGTCTAGTCTCCTTTATGGCTCTAAACTGATAGTGGTAGTACGGTAGTAGATGTTTAGTCTCCTTTATGGCTCTAATCTGATAGTGGTAGATGTCTAGTCTCCATTATGGCTCTAAACTGATAGTGGTAGTGGGGTGATAGATGTCTAGTCTCCATTATGGCTCTAATCTGATAGTGGTCGTGGGGTGGTAGATGTCTAGTCTCCTTTATGGCTCTAATCTGATAGTGGTAGTGGGGTGGTAAATGTCTAGTCTCCTTTATGGCTCTAATCTGATAGTGGTATTGGGGTGGTAGATGTCTAGTCTCCTTTATGGCTCTAATCTGATATTGGTAATGGGGTGGTAGATGTCTAGTCTCCTTTATGGCTCTAATCTGATAGTGGTAGTGGGGTAGTAGAGGTCTAGTCTCCTTTATGGCTCTAATCTGATAGTGGTCGTGGCGTGGTAGATGTCTAGTCTCCTTTATGGCTCTAATCTGATAGTGGTAGTAGGGTAGTAGATGTCTAGTCTCCTTTATGGCTCTAATCTGATAGTGGTAGTGGGGTGGTAGATGTCTAGTCTCCTTTATGGCTCTAATTCCGATAGTGGTAGATGTCTAGTCTCCCTTATGGCTCTAATCTGATAGTGGAAGTGGGGTGGTAGGTTTCTCCTTTATGGCTCTAATCTGATAGTGGTAGTAGGGTGGTAGATGTCTAGTCTCCTTTATGGCTCTAATCTGATAGTCATCGTGGCGTGGTAGATGTCTAGTCTCCTTTATGGCTCTAATCTGATATTGGTAGTAGGGTAGTAGATGTCTAGTCTCCTTTATGGCTCTAATCTGATAGTGGCATTGGGGTGGTAGATGTCTAGTCTCCTTTATGGCTCTAATCTAATAGTGGTAATGGGGTGGTAGATGTCTAGTCTCCTTTATGGCTCTAATCTGATAGTGGTAGTGGGGTAGTAGATGTCTAGTCTCCTTTATGGCTCTAATCTGATATTGGTAATGGGGTGGTAGATGTCTAGTCTTCTTTATGGCTCTAATCTGATAGTGGTAGTGGGGTAGTAGAGGTCTAGTCTCCTTTATGGCTCTAATCTGATAGTGGTCGTGGCGTGGTAGATGTCTAGTCTCCTTTATGGCTCTAATCTGATAGTGGTAGTAGGGTAGTAGATGTCTAGTCTCCTTTATGGCTCTAATCTGATAGTGGTAGTGGGGTGGTAGATGTCTAGTCTCCTTTATGGCTCTAATTCCGATAGTGGTAGATGTCTAGTCTCCCTTATGGCTGTAATCTGATAGTGGAAGTGGGGTGGTAGGTTTCTCCCTTATGGCTCTAATCTGATAGTGGAAGTGGGGTGGTAGGTTTCTCCTTTATGGCTCTAATCTGATAGTGGTAGTAGGGTGGTAGATGTCTAGTCTCCTTTATGGCTCTAATCTGATAGTCATCGTGGCGTGGTAGATGTCTAGTCTCCCTTATGGCTCTAATCTGATATTGGTAGTAGGGTAGGAGATGTCTAGTCTCCTTTATGGCTCTAATCTGATAGTGATAGATGTCTAGTCTCCTTTATGGCTCTAATCTGATAGTGGTAGTAGGGTAGTAGATGTCTAGTCTCCTTTATGGCTCTAATCTGATAGTGGTATTGGGGTGGTAGATGTCTAGTCTCCTTTATGGCTCTAATCTGATATTGGTAATGGGGTGGTAGATGTCTAGTCTCCTTTATGGCTCTAATCTGATAGTGGTAGTGGGGTAGTAGAGGTCTAGTCTCCTTTATGGCTCTAATCTGATAGTGGTCGTGGCGTGGTAGATGTCTAGTCTCCTTTATGGCTCTATTCTGATAGTGGTAGTAGGGTAGTAGATGTCTAGTCTCCTTTATGGCTCTAATCTGATAGTGGTAGTGGGGTGGTAGATGTCTAGTCTCCTTTATGGCTCTAATTCCGATAGTGGTAGATGTCTAGTCTCCCTTATGGCTCTAATCTGATAGTGGAAGTGGGGTGGTAGGTTTCTCCTTTATGGCTCTAATCTGATAGTGGTAGTAGGGTGGTAGATGTCTAGTCTCCTTTATGGCTCTAATCTGATAGTCATCGTGGCGTGGTAGATGTCTAGTCTCCTTTATGGCTCTAATCTGATATTGGTAGTAGGGTAGTAGATGTCTAGTCTCCTTTATGGCTCTAATCTGATAGTGGCATTGGGGTGGTAGATGTCTAGTCTCCTTTATGGCTCTAATCTGATAGTGGTAATGGGGTGGTAGATGTCTAGTCTCCTTTATGGCTCTAATCTGATAGTGGTCGTGGCGTGGTAGATGTCTAGTCTCCTTTATGGCTCTAATCTGATAGTGGTAGTAGGGTAGTAGATGTCTAGTCTCCTTTATGGCTCTAATCTGATAGTGGTAGTGGGGTGGTAGATGTCTAGTCTCCTTTATGGCTCTAATTCCGATAGTGGTAGATGTCTAGTCTCCCTTATGGCTGTAATCTGATAGTGGAAGTGGGGTGGTAGGTTTCTCCTTTATGGCTCTAATCTGATAGTGGTAGTAGGGTGGTAGATGTCTAGTCTCCTTTATGGCTCTAATCTGATAGTCATCGTGGCGTGGTAGATGTCTAGTCTCCCTTATGGCTCTAATCTGATATTGGTAGTAGGGTAGGAGATGTCTAGTCTCCTTTATGGCTCTAATCTGATAGTGATAGATGTCTAGTCTCCTTTATGGCTCTAATCTGATAGTGGTAGTAGGGTAGTAGATGTCTAGTCTCCTTTATGGCTCTAATCTGATAGTGGTAGTGGGGTGATAGATGTCTAGTCTCCATTATGGCTCTAATCTGATAGTGGTCGTGGGGTGGTAGATGTCTAGTCTCCTTTATGGCTCTAATCTGATAGTGGTAGTGGGGTGGTAAATGTCTAGTCTCCTTTATGGCTCTAATCTGATAGTGGCATTGGGGTGGTAGATGTCTAGTCTCCTTTATGGCTCTAATCTGATAGTGGTAATGGGGTGGTAGATGTCTAGTCTCCTTTATGGCTCTAATCTGATAGTGGTAGTGGGGTAGTAGATGTCTAGTCTCCTTTATGGCTCTAATCTGATAGTGGTCGTGGCGTGGTAGATGTCTAGTCTCCTTTATGGCTCTAATCTGATAGTGGTAGTAGGGTAGTAGATGTCTATTCTCCTTTATGGCTCTAATCTGATAGTGGTAGTGGGGTGGTAGATGTCTAGTCTCCTTTATGGCTCTAATTCCGATAGTGGTAGATGTCTAGTCTCCCTTATGGCTGTAATCTGATAGTGGAAGTGGGGTGGTAGGTTTCTCCCTTATGGCTCTAATCTGATAGTGGTAGTGGGGTGGTAGGTTTCTCCTTTATGGCTCTAATCTGATAGTGGTAGTAGGGTGGTAGATGTCTAGTCTCCTTTATGGCTCTAGTCTGATAGTCATCGTGGCGTGGTAGATGTCTAGTCTCCTTTATGGCTCTAATCTGATATTGGTAGTAGGGTAGTAGATGTCTAGTCTCCTTTATGGCTCTAATCTGATAGTGGTAGTGGGGTGATAGATGTCTAGTCTCCCTTATGGCTCTAATCTGAAAATGGTTGTGGGGTGGTAGATGTCTAGTCTCCTTTATGGCTCTAATCTGATAGTGGTCGTGGCGTGGTAGATGTCTAGTCTCCTTTATGGCTCTAATCTGATAGTGGTAGTAGGGTAGTAGATGTCTAGTCTCCTTTATGGCTCTAATCTGATAGTGGTAGTGGGGTGGTAGATGTCTAGTCTCCTTTATGGCTCTAATTCCGATAGTGGTAGATGTCTAGTCTCCCTTATGGCTGTAATCTGATAGTGGAAGTGGGGTGGTAGGTTTCTCCTTTTTGGCTCTAATCTGATAGTGGTAGTAGGGTGGTAGATGTCTAGTCTCCTTTATGGCTCTAATCTGATTGTCATCGTGGCGTTGTAGATGTCTAGTCTCCTTTATGGCTCTAATCTGATATTGGTAGTAGGGTAGTAGATGTCTAGTCTCCTTTATGGCTCTAATCTGATAGTGGTAGTGGGGTGATAGATGTCTAGTCTCCTTTATGGCTCTAATCTGATAGTGGTAGTGGGGTGGTAAATGTCTAGTCTCCTTTATGGCTCTAATCTGATAGTGGTAGTGGGGTGGTAAATGTCTAGTCTCCTTTATGGCTCTAATCTGATAGTGGTATTGGGGTGGTAGATGTCTAGTCTCCTTTATGGCTCTAATCTGATAGTGGTAATGGGGTGGTAGATGTCTAGTCTCCTTTATGGCTCTAATCTGATAGTGGTAGTGGGGTAGTAGATGTCTAGTCTCCTTTGTGGCTCTAATCTGGTAGTGGGGTGATAGATGTCTAGTCTCCTTTATGGCTCTAATCTGCTAGTGGTAGATTGCTAGTCTCCTTTATGGCTCTAATCTGATAGTGGTAGATGTCTAGTCTCCTTTATGGCTCTAATCTGATAGTGGTAGTGGGGTGATAGATGTCTAGTCTCCTTTATGGCTCTAATCTGATAGTGGTCGTGGCGTGGTAGATGTCTAGTCTCCTTTATGGCTCTAATCTGACAGTGGTAGATGTCTAGTCTCCCTTATGGCTGTAATCTGACAGTGGAAGTGGGGTGGTAGGTTTCTCCTTTGTGGCTCTAATCTGATAGTGGGGTGGTAGGTTTCTCCTTTTTGGCTCTAATCTGATGGTGGTAGTAGGGTGGTAGATGTCTAGTCTCCTTTATGGCTCTAATCTGATAATGGTCGTGGCGTGGTAGATGTCTAGTCTCCTTTATGGCTCTAATCTGATAGTGGTAGTAGGGTAGTAGATGTCTAGTCTCCTTTATGGCTCTAATCTGATAGTGGTAGTGGGGTGGTAGATGTCTAGTCTCCTTTATGGCTCTAATTCCGATAGTGGTAGATGTCTAGTCTCCCTTATGGCTCTAATCTGATAGTGGAAGTGGGGTGGTAGGTTTCTCCTTTATGGCTCTAATCTGATAGTGGTAGTGGGGTGGTAGGTTTCTCGTTTATTGCTCTAATCTGATAGTGGTAGTGGGGTAGTAGATGTCTAGTCTCCTTTATGGCTCTAAACTGATAGTGGTAGTACGGTAGTAGATGTTTAGTCTCCTTTATGGCTCTAATCTGATAGTGGTAGATGTCTAGTCTCCATTATGGCTCCAAACTGATAGTGGTAGTGGGGTGATAGATGTCTAGTCTCCATTATGGCTCTAATCTGATAGTGGTCGTGGGGTGGTAGATGTCTAGTCTCCTTTATGGCTCTAATCTGATAGTGGTAGTGGGGTGGTAAATGTCTAGTCTCCTTTATGGCTCTAATCTGATAGTGGTATTGGGGTGGTAGATGTCTAGTCTCCTTTATGGCTCTAATCTGATATTGGTAATGGGGTGGTAGATGTCTAGTCTCCTTTATGGCTCTAATCTGATAGTGGTAGTGGGGTAGTAGAGGTCTAGTCTCCTTTATGGCTCTAATCTGATAGTGGTCGTGGCGTGGTAGATGTCTAGTCTCCTTTATGGCTCTAATCTGATAGTGGTAGTAGGGTAGTAGATGTCTAGTCTCCTTTATGGCTCTAATCTGATAGTGGTAGTGGGGTGGTAGATGTCTAGTCTCCTTTATGGCTCTAATTCCGATAGTGGTAGATGTCTAGTCTCCCTTATGGCTCTAATCTGATAGTGGAAGTGGGGTGGTAGGTTTCTCCTTTGTGGCTCTAATCTGATAGTGGTAGTAGGGTGGTAGATGTCTAGTCTCCTTTATGGCTCTAATCTGATAGTCATCGTGGCGTGGTAGATGTCTAGTCTCCTTTATGGCTCTAATCTGATATTGGTAGTAGGGTAGTAGATGTCTAGTCTCCTTTATGGCTCTAATCTGATAGTGGCATTGGGGTGGTAGATGTCTAGTCTCCTTTGTGGCTCTAATCTGATAGTGGTAATGGGGTGGTAGATGTCTAGTCTCCTTTATGGCTCTAATCTGATAGTGGTAGTGGGGTAGTAGATGTCTAGTCTCCTTTATGGCTCTAATCTGATATTGGTAATGGGGTGGTAGATGTCTAGTCTTCTTTATGGCTCTAATCTGATAGTGGTAGTGGGGTAGTAGAGGTCTAGTCTCCTTTATGGCTCTAATCTGATAGTGGTCGTGGCGTGGTAGATGTCTAGTCTCCTTTATGGCTCTAATCTGATAGTGGTAGTAGGGTAGTAGATGTCTAGTCTCCTTTATGGCTCTAATCTGATAGTGGTAGTGGGGTGGTAGATGTCTAGTCTCCTTTATGGCTCTAATTCCGATAGTGGTAGATGTCTAGTCTCCTTTATGGCTCTAATCTGATAGTGTTAGTGGGGTGGTAGATGTCTAGTCTCCCTTATGGCTGTAATCTGATAGTGGAAGTGGGGTGGTAGGTTTCTCCCTTATGGCTCTAATCTGATAGTGGAAGTGGGGTGGTAGGTTTCTCCTTTATGGCTCTAATCTGATAGTGGTAGTAGGGTGGTAGATGTCTAGTCTCCTTTATGGCTCTAATCTGATAGTCATCGTGGCGTGGTAGATGTCTAGTCTCCCTTATGGCTCTAATCTGATATTGGTAGTAGGGTAGGAGATGTCTAGCCTCCTTTATGGCTCTAATCTGATAGTGGTAGATGTCTAGTCTCCTTTATGGCTCTAATCTGATAGTGGTAGATGTCTAGTCTCCTTTATGGCTCTAATCTGATAGTGGTAGATGTCTAGTCTCCTTTATGGCTCTAATCTGATAGTGGTAGTGGGGTGGTAGATGTCTAATCTCCTTTATGGCTCTAATCTGATAGTGGTAGATGTCTAGTCTCCTTTATGGCTCTAATCTGATAGTGGTCGTGGCGTGGTAGATGTCTAGTCTCCTTTATGGCTCTAATCTGATAGTGGTAGTAGGGCAGTAGATGTCTAGTCTCCTTTATGGCTCTAATCTGATAAAGGTAGTGGGGTGATAGATGTCTAGTCTCCTTTATGGCTCTAATCTGATAGTGATAGATGTCTAGTCTCCTGTATGGCTCTAATCTGATAGTGGTAGTGGGGTGATAGATGTCTAGTCTCCCTTATGGCTCTAATCTAATAATGGTAGTAGGGTGATAGATGTCTAGTCTCCTTTATGGCTCTAATCTGATAGTGGTAGATGTCTAGTCTCCCTTATGGCTCTAATCTGATAGTGGTAGTGGGGTGGTAGGTTTCTCCTTTATGGCTCTAATCTGATAGTGGTAGTGGGGTGGTAGGTTTCTCCTTTATGGCTCTAATCTGATAGTGATAGTAGGGTGGTAGATGTGTAGTCTCCTTTATGGTTCTAATCTGATAGTGGTAGTGGGGTGGTAGATGTCTAGTCTCCTTTATGGCTCTTATCTGATAGTGGTAGTGGGGTGGTAGGTTTCTCCTTTATGGCTCCAATCTGATAGTGGTAGTGGGGTGGTAGATGTCTAGTCTCCTTTATGGCTCTAATCATATAGTGTTATTTGGGTGGTAGATGTCTAGTCTCCTTTATGGCTCTAATCTGATAGTGGTTGATGTCTAGTCTCCTTCATGGCTCTAATCTGATAGTGGTAGATGTCTAGTCTCCTTTATGGCTCTAATCTGATAGTGGTAGTGGGGTGATAGATGTCTAGTCTCCTTTATGGCTCTAATCTGATAGTGGTCGTGGCGTGGTAGATGTCTAGTCTCCTTTATGGCTCTAATCTGATAGTGGTAGATGTCTAGTCTCCCTTATGGCTGTAATCTGACAGTGGAAGTGGGGTGGTAGGTTTCTCCTTTATGGCTCTAATCTGATAGTGGGGTGGTAGGCTTCTCCTTTTTGGCTCTAATCTGATGGTGGTAGTAGGGTGGTAGATGTCTAGTCTCCTTTATGGCTCTAATCTGATAGTGGTCGTGGCGTGGTAGATGTCTAGTCTCCTTTATGGCTCTAATCTGATAGTGGTAGTAGGGTAGTAGATGTCTAGTCTCCTTTATGGCTCTAATCTGATAGTGGTAGTGGGGTGGTAGATGTCTAGTCTCCTTTATGGCTCTAATTCCGATAGTGGTAGATGTCTAGTCTCCCTTAGGGCTGTAATCTGATAGTGGAAGTGGGGTGGTAGGTTTCTCCTTTATGGCTCTAATCTGATAGTGGTAGTGGGGTGGTAGGTTTCTCCTTTATGGCTCTAATCTGATAGTGGTAGTGGGGTGGTAGGTTTCTCGTTTATTGCTCTAATCTGATAGTGGTATTGGGGTAGTAGATGTCTAGTCTCCTTTATGGCTCTAATCTGATAGTGGTAGTACGGTAGTAGATGTCTAGTCTCCTTTATGGCTCTAATCTGATAGTGGTAGATGTCTAGTCTCCATTATGGCTCTAAACTGATAGTGGTAGTGGGCTGGTAGATGTCTTGTCTCCTTTATGGCTCTAATCTGATAGTGGTAGTAGGGTAGTAGATGTCTAGTCTCCTTTATGGCTCTAATCTGATAGTGGTAGTGGGGTGATAGATGTCTAGTCTCCATTATGGCTCTAATCTGATAGTGGTCGTGGGGTGGTAGATGTCTAGTCTCCTTTATGGCTCTAATCTGATAGTGGTAGTGGGGTGGTAAATGTCTAGTGTCACGTTCCTGACCTATTTATGTTAGTAGTTATGTGTGTTAGTTGGTCAGGACGTGAGGTTGGGTGGGCATTCTATGTTTTCTGTTTCTGTGTTGGTTTTGGGTTGCCTGGTATGGCTCTTAATTAGAGGCAGGTGTTTGGCGTTCCTCTAATTAAGAGTCATATTTAGGTAGGCGTTGTCACAGTGTTCGTTGTGGGTGATTGTCTCCTGTGTCAGTATGTATGTTCGTGCCACACGGGACTGTAGCGCTTGTTTGTTTCGTTTCGTTTCGATGTCGTCTGTTTCCTGTACGTGAGTTTATGTTTAGTTATGTAAGTTTATGTTCAGGTTTCGTCAACGTCGTTTTCTTGTTTTGTAGTTTTGAAAGTGTTTTGTTTCGTTTCGTGTTGCCATCGTATTTATAATAAAGATGGCTTATTTCCCAAAGCCTGCGTTTTGGTCTGAAGATCCTTCTCTCCTCACCTCATCCGAGGATGAGGAGAGCACCAGCCGTTACAGAATCACCCACCACGCTAAGACCAAGCGGCAAGGGAAAAATAAACGGAGTAAGGGACAGGAGAAAAACAAGGATTTCTGGACATGGGAGCAGATAATGAATGGAGAAGGTCCCTGGGCTAAGGCAGGAGAAAATCGCCGTTCTCAGGAAGAGAGGGAGGCAGCTAAAGCCCAGGAGCGGCCCGAAAAGCCATGGGAGCAGCTGGAGGCACTGGGGAGTGCAGAGGCTACCGGAGAGAGGAACCGGAGCTATGAGGGAACGCGTCTGGCACGGAAGCCCGAAAAGCCCGTAAGTAATTCCCAAAAATTTCTTGGGGGGGGGCTAGGAGGTAGTGGGCCAAGGGCAGGTAGGAGACCTGCGCCCACTTCCCAGGCTTACCGTGGAGTGCGGGAGTACGGGCAGGCGCCGTGTTACGCAGTAGAGCGCACGGTGTCTCCTGTACGAGTGCATAGCCCAGTGCGGGTTATTCCACCTCCCCGCACTGGGAGGGCTAGATTGGGTATTGAGCCAGGTGTCATGAGGCCGGCTCAACGCGTCTGGTCTCCAGTGCGTCTCCTCGGGCCGGCATACATGGCACCTGCCTTACGCATGGTTTCCCCGGTTCGCCTACATAGGCCGGTGCGGGTTATTCCACCTCCCCGCACTGGTCGGGCAACCGGGAGCATTCAACCAGGTAAGGTTGGGCAGGCTCAATGCTCAAGAGTGCCAGTACGTCTCCACGGTCCGGTATTTCCGGCACCACCTCCCTGCCCCAGCCTAGTACCTACAGTGTCTACACTACGCACTAGGCTACCAGTGCGTATCCTGAGCCCTGTTCCTCCTCCACGCACTCTCCCTGTAGTGCGTGTATCTAGCCCGGTGCCTCCAGTTCCGGCCCCACGCACTAAGCTACCAGTGCGTCTCCAGAGCCCTGTACAAACTGTATCTTCTCCCCCTACTAATCCTGATGTGCTTGTCCTCAGCCCGGCGTCACCAGTGCCGGTACCACGCATCAGTTATAGAGTGGGCTTTGAGAATACAGTGTGCCCTGTTCCTGCTCCCCGCACTAGTAGGAAGGTGCTTATCCTTAGCCCGGTGCCTCCAGTTCCGGCACCACGCACCAGGTCTACAGTGCACCGTATCCGGCCAGAGCCATCCGTCTCCCCAGCGCCATCTGAGCCATCCGTCTCCCCAGCGCCATCTGAGCCATCCGTCTCCCCAGCGCCATCTGAGCCATCCGTCTCCCCAGCGCCATCTGAGCCATCCGTCTCCCCAGCGCCGTCTGAGCCATCCGTCTGCCAGGAGCCTGCAAAGCCGCCCGTCTGCCATGAGCCTGCAAAGCCGCCCGTCTGCCATGAGCCTACAGAGCCATCCGCCAGACAGGAGCCGCTAGAGCCGTCAGCCAGACAGGAGCCGCTAGAGCCGTCAGCCAGACAGGATCTGCCAGAGCCGCCAACCAGACAGGATCTGCCAGAGCCGCCAACCAGACAGGATCTGCCAGAGCCGCCAACCAGACAGGATCTGCCAGAGCCGCCAACCAGACAGGATCTGCCAGAGCCGCCAACCAGACAGGATCTGCCAGAGCCGCCAGCGAGCCATGAGCAGCCAGAGCCGTCAGAGAGCCATGAGCAGCCAGAGCCGTCAGAGAGCCATGGGCAGCCAGAGCCGTCAGAGAGCCATGAGCAGCCAGAGCCGTCAGAGAGCCATGAGCAGCCAGAGCCGTCAGAGCGCCATGAGCAGCCAGAGCCGTCAGAGCGCCATGAGCGTCGAGAGCCGTCAGCCTGCCATGAGCGTCGAGAGCCGTCAGCCTGCCATGAGCGTCGAGAGCCGTCAGCCTGCCATGAGCGTCGAGAGCCGTTAGCCTGCCATGAGCGTCGAGAGCCGTCAGCCAGCCATGAGCGTCGAGATTCGTCAGTCAGCCATGAGCTGTCCTTCAGCCTGAAAAGGCTAGATACCCAGAACTGCCCATCAGTCCAGAGCTGTCTCTCTGTCCGGAGCTGCCTTTCAGTCCGGAGTTGCCCCTCTATCCTGATCTCCCTCTCTATCTTGATCTACCTCTATATTCTTATCTATCCCTCTGTCTTGATTTATCTCTCTGTCCCGGTGTTGTCCTTATTAGGTATGTTATTAAGAGGATTTTGTGGGGGAAAAAAGAGGGTGGACATTCTTGGAGGGAGGAAGCTAGGATGGATTATGGTGGGGTGGGAACCGCGCCCGGAGCCTGAGCCACCACCGTGGTTAGATGCCCACCCAGACCCTCCCCTAGACTTTGTGCTGGTGCGTCCGGAGTTCGCACCTTGTGGGGGGGGGTAATGTCACGTTCCTGACCTATTTATGTTAGTAGTTATGTGTGTTAGTTGGTCAGGACGTGAGGTTGGGTGGGCATTCTATGTTTTCTGTTTCTGTGTTGGTTTTGGGTTGCCTGGTATGGCTCTTAATTAGAGGCAGGTGTTTGGCGTTCCTCTAATTAAGAGTCATATTTAGGTAGGCGTTGTCACAGTGTTCGTTGTGGGTGATTGTCTCCTGTGTCAGTATGTATGTTCGTGCCACACGGGACTGTAGCGTTTGTTTGTTTCGTTTCGTTTCGATGTCGTCTGTTTCCTGTACGTGAGTTTATGTTTAGTTATGTAAGTTTATGTTCAGGTTTCGTCAACGTCGTTTTCTTGTTTTGTAGTTTTGAAAGTGTTTTGTTTCGTTTCGTGTTGCCATCGTGTTTATAATAAAGATGGCTTATTTCCCAAAGCCTGCGTTTTGGTCTGAAGATCCTTCTCTCCTCACCTCATCCGAGGATGAGGAGAGCACCAGCCGTTACATCTAGTCTCCTTTATGGCTCTAATCTGATAGTGGCATTAGGGTGGTAGATGTCTAGTCTCCTTTATGGCTCTAATCTGATAGTGGTAATGGGGTGGTAGATGTCTAGTCTCCTTTATGGCTCTAATCTGATAGTGGTAGTGGGGTAGTAGATGTCTAGTCTCCTTTATGGCTCTAATCTGATAGTGGTCGTGGCGTGGTAGATGTCTAGTCTCCTTTATGGCTCTATTCTGATAGTGGTAGTAGGGTAGTAGATGTCTAGTCTCCTTTATGGCTCTAATCTGATAGTGGTAGTGGGGTGGTAGATGTCTAGTCTCCTTTATGGCTCTAATTCCGATAGTGGTAGATGTCTAGTCTCCCTTATGGCTGTAATCTGATAGTGGAAGTGGGGTGGTAGGTTTCTCCCTTATGGCTCTAATCTGATAGTGGTAGTGGGGTGGTAGGTTTCTCCTTTATGGCTCTAATCTGATAGTGGTAGTAGGGTGGTAGATGTCTAGTCTCCTTTATGGCTCTAGTCTGATAGTCATCGTGGCGTGGTAGATGTCTAGTCTCCTTTATGGCTCTAATCTGATATTGGTAGTAGGGTAGTAGATGTCTAGTCTCCTTTATGGCTCTAATCTGATAGTGGTAGTGGGGTGATAGATGTCTAGTCTCCCTTATGGCTCTAATCTGAAAATGGTTGTGGGGTGGTAGATGTCTAGTCTCCTTTATGGCTCTAATCTGATAGTGGTCGTGGCGTGGTAGATGTCTAGTCTCCTTTATGGCTCTAATCTGATAGTGGTAGATGTCTAGTCTCCCTTATGGCTGTAATCTGACAGTGGAAGTGGGGTGGTAGGTTTCTCCTTTATGGCTCTAATCTGATAGTGGGGTGGTAGGTTTCTCCTTTTTGGCTCTAATCTGATGGTGGTAGTAGGGTGGTAGATGTCTAGTCTCCTTTATGGCTCTAATCTGATAGTGGTAATGGGGTGGTAGATGTCTAGTCTCCTTTATGGCTCTAATCTGATAGTGGTAGTGGGGTAGTAGATGTCTAGTCTCCTTTATGGCTCTAATCTGATAGTGGTCGTGGCGTGGTAGATGTCTAGTCTCCTTTATGGCTCTATTCTGATAGTGGTAGTAGGGTAGTAGATGTCTAGTCTCCTTTATGGCTCTAATCTGATAGTGGTAGTGGGGTGGTAGATGTCTAGTCTCCTTTATGGCTCTAATTCCGATAGTGGTAGATGTCTAGTCTCCCTTATGGCTGTAATCTGATAGTGGAAGTGGGGTGGTAGGTTTCTCCCTTATGGCTCTAATCTGATAGTGGTAGTGGGGTGGTAGGTTTCTCCTTTATGGCTCTAATCTGATAGTGGTAGTAGGGTGGTAGATGTCTAGTCTCCTTTATGGCTCTAGTCTGATAGTCATCGTGGCGTGGTAGATGTCTAGTCTCCTTTATGGCTCTAATCTGATATAGGTAGTAGGGTAGTAGATGTCTAGTCTCCTTTATGGCTCTAATCTGATAGTGGTAGTGGGGTGATAGATGTCTAGTCTCCCTTATGGCTCTAATCTGAAAATGGTTGTGGGGTGGTAGATGTCTAGTCTCCTTTATGGCTCTAATCTGATAGTGGTCGTGGCGTGGTAGATGTCTAGTCTCCTTTATGGCTCTAATCTGATAGTGGTAGTAGGGTAGTAGATGTCTAGTCTCCTTTATGGCTCTAATCTGATAGTGGTAGTGGGGTGGTAGATGTCTAGTCTCCTTTATGGCTCTAATTCCGATAGTGGTAGATGTCTAGTCTCCCTTATGGCTGTAATCTGGTAGTGGGGTGGTAGGTTTCTCCTTTTTGGCTCTAATCTGATAGTGGTAGTAGGGTGGTAGATGTCTAGTCTCCTTTATGGCTCTAATCTGATATTGGTAGTAGGGTAGTAGATGTCTAGTCTCCTTTATGGCTCTAATCTGATAGTGGTAGTGGGGTGATAGATGTCTAGTCTCCCTTATGGCTCTAATCTGAAAATGGTAGTGGGGTGGTAGATGTCTAGTCTCCTTCATGGCTCTAATCTGATAGTGGTCGTGGCGTGGTAGATGTCTAGTCTCCATTATGGCTCTAATCTGATAGTGGTAGTAGGATAGTAGATGTCTAGTCTCCATTATGGCTCTAATCTGATAGTCGTCGTGAGGTGGTAGATGTCTAGTCTCCTTTATGGCTCTAATCTGATAGTGGTAGTGGGGTGGTAAATGTCTAGTCTAATTTATGGCTCTAATCTGATAGTGGTATTGGGGTGGTAGATGTCTAGTCTCCTTTATGGCTCTAATCTGATAGTGGTAATGGGGTGGTAGATGTCTAGTCTCCTTTATGGCTCTAATCTGATAGTGGTAGTGGGGTAGTAGATGTCTAGTCTCCTTTGTGGCTCTAATCTGGTAGTGGGGTGATAGATGTCTCGTCTCCTTTATGGCTCTAATCTGCTAGTGGTAGATTGCTAGTCTCCTTTATGGCTCTAATCTGATAGTGGTAGATGTCTAGTCTCCTTTATGGCTCTAATCTGATAGTGGTCGTGGCGTGGTAGATGTCTAGTCTCCTTTATGGCTCTAATCTGATAGTGGTAGATGTCTAGTCTCCCTTATGGCTGTAATCTGACAGTGGAAGTGGGGTGGTAGGTTTCTCCTTTATGGCTCTAATCTGATAGTGGGGTGGTAGGTTTCTCCTTTTTGGCTCTAATCTGATGGTGGTAGTAGGGTGGTAGATGTCTAGTCTCCTTTATGGCTCTAATCTGATAGGTGTCGTGGCGTGGTAGATGTCTAGTCTCCTTTATGGCTCTAATCTGATAGTGGTAGATGTCTAGTCTCCCTTATGGCTGTAATCTGACAGTGGAAGTGGGGTGGTAGGTTTCTCCTTTATGGCTCTAATCTGATAGTGGGGTGGTAGGTTTCTCCTTTTTGGCTCTAATCTGATGGTGGTAGTAGGGTGGTAGATGTCTAGTCTCCTTTATGGCTCTAATCTGATAATGGTCGTGGCGTGGTAGATGTCTAGTCTCCTTTATGGCTTCAATCTGATAGTGGTAGTAGGGTAGTAGATGTCTAGTCTCCTTTATGGCTCTAATCTGATAGTGGTAGTGGGGTGGTAGATGTCTAGTCTCCTTTATGGCTCTAATTCCGATAGTGGTAGATGTCTTGTCTCCCTTATGGCTGTAATCTGATAGTGGAAGTGGGGTGGTAGGTTTCTCCTTTATGGCTCTAATCTGATAGTGGTAGTGGGGTGGTAGGTTTCTCCTTTTTCGTTTCGATGTCGTCTGTTTCCTGTACGTGAGTTTATGTTTAGTTATGTAAGTTTATGTTCAGGTTTCGTCAACGTCGTTTTCTTGTTTTGTAGTTTTGAAAGTGTTTTGTTTCGTTTCGTGTTGCCATCGTGTTTATAATAAAGATGGCTTATTTCCCAAAGCCTGCGTTTTGGTCTGAAGATCCTTCTCTCCTCACCTCATCCGAGGATGAGGAGAGCACCAGCCGTTACATCTAGTCTCCTTTATGGCTCTAATCTGATAGTGGCATTGGGGTGGTAGATGTCTAGTCTCCTTTATGGCTCTAATCTGATAGTGGTAATGGGGTGGTAGATGTCTAGTCTCCTTTATGGCTCTAATCTGATAGTGGTAGTGGGGTAGTAGATGTCTAGTCTCCTTTATGGCTCTAATCTGATAGTGGTCGTGGCGTGGTAGATGTCTAGTCTCCTTTATGGCTCTATTCTGATAGTGGTAGTAGGGTAGTAGATGTCTAGTCTCCTTTATGGCTCTAATCTGATAGTGGTAGTGGGGTGGTAGATGTCTAGTCTCCTTTATGGCTCTAATTCCGATAGTGGTAGATGTCTAGTCTCCCTTATGGCTGTAATCTGATAGTGGAAGTGGGGTGGTAGGTTTCTCCCTTATGGCTCTAATCTGATAGTGGTAGTGGGGTGGTAGGTTTCTCCTTTATGGCTCTAATCTGATAGTGGTAGTAGGGTGGTAGATGTCTAGTCTCCTTTATGGCTCTAGTCTGATAGTCATCGTGGCGTGGTAGATGTCTAGTCTCCTTTATGGCTCTAATCTGATATTGGTAGTAGGGTAGTAGATGTCTAGTCTCCTTTATGGCTCTAATCTGATAGTGGTAGTGGGGTGATAGATGTCTAGTCTCCCTTATGGCTCTAATCTGAAAATGGTTCTGGGGTGGTAGATGTCCAGTCTCCTTTATGGCTCTAATCTGATAGTGGTCGTGGCGTGGTAGATGTCTAGTCTCCTTTATGGCTCTAATCTGATAGTGGTAGTAGGGTAGTAGATGTCTAGTCTCCTTTATGGCTCTAATCTGATAGTGGTAGTGGGGTGGTAGATGTCTAGTCTCCTTTATGGCTCTAATTCCGATAGTGGTAGATGTCTAGTCTCCCTTATGGCTGTAATCTGATAGTGGAAGTGGGGTGGTAGGTTTCTCCTTTTTGGCTCTAATCTGATAGTGGTAGTAGGGTGGTAGATGTCTAGTCTCCCTTATGGCTCTAATCTGAAAATGGTAGTGGGGTGGTAGATGTCTAGTCTCCTTCATGGCTCTAATCTGATAGTGGTCGTGGCGTGGTAGATGTCTAGTCTCCATTATGGCTCTAATCTGATAGTGGTAGTAGGATAGTAGATGTCTAGTCTCCATTATGGCTCTAATCTGATAGTGGTCGTGAGGTGGTAGATGTCTAGTCTCCTTTATGGCTCTAATCTGATAGTGGTAGTGGGGTGGTAAATGTCTAGTCTCCTTTATGGCTCTAATCTGATAGTGGTATTGGGGTGGTAGATGTCTAGTCTCCTTTATGGCTCTAATCTGATAGTGGTAATGGGGTGGTAGATGTCTAGTCTCCTTTATGGCTCTAATCTGATAGTGGTAGTGGGGTAGTAGATGTCTAGTCTCCTTTGTGGCTCTAATCTGGTAGTGGGGTGATAGATGTCTAGTCTCCTTTATGGCTCTAATCTGCTAGTGGTAGATTGCTAGTCTCCTTTATGGCTCTAATCTGATAGTGGTAGATGTCTAGTCTCCTTTATGGCTCTAATCTGATAGTGGTAGTGGGGTGATAGATGTCTAGTCTCCTTTATGGCTCTAATCTGATAGTGGTCGTGGCGTGGTAGATGTCTAGTCTCCTTTATGGCTCTAATCTGATAGTGGTCGTGGCGTGGTAGATGTCTAGTCTCCTTTATGGCTCTAATCTGATAGTGGTAGATGTCTAGTCTCCCTTATGGCAGTAATCTGACAGTGGAAGTGGGGTGGTAGGTTTCTCCTTTATGGCTCTAATCTGATAGTGGGGTGGTAGGTTTCTCCTTTTTGGCTCTAATCTGATGGTGGTAGTAGGGTGGTAGATGTCTAGTCTCCTTTATGGCTCTAATCTGATAGTGGTCGTGGCGTGGTAGATGTCTAGTCTCCTTAATGGCTCTAATCTGATAGTGGTAGATGTCTAGTCTCCCTTATGGCTGTAATCTGACAGTGGAAGTGGGGTGGTAGGTTTCTCCTTTATGGCTCTAATCTGATAGTGGGGTGGTAGGTTTCTCCTTTTTGGCTCTAATCTGATGGTGGTAGTAGGGTGGTAGATGTCTAGTCTCCTTTATGGCTCTAATCTGATAATGGTCGTGGCGTGGTAGATGTCTAGTCTCCTTTATGGCTTCAATCTGATAGTGGTAGTAGGGTAGTAGATGTCTAGTCTCCTTTATGGCTCTAATCTGATAGTGGTAGTGGGGTGGTAGATGTCTAGTCTCCTTTATGGCTCTAATTCCGATAGTGGTAGATGTCTAGTCTCCCTTATGGCTGTAATCTGATAGTGGAAGTGGGGTGGTAGGTTTCTCGTTTATTGCTCTAATCTGATAGTGGTAGTGGGGTAGTAGATGTCTAGTCTCCTTTATGGCTCTAAACTGATAGTGGTAGTACTGTAGTAGATGTTTAGTCTCCTTTATGGCTCTAATCTGATAGTGGTAGATGTCTAGTCTCCATTATGGCTCTAAACTGATAGTGGTAGTGGGGTGATAGATGTCTAGTCTCCATTATGGCTCTAATCTGATAGTGGTCGTGGGGTGGTAGATGTCTAGTCTCCTTTATGGCTCTAATCTGATAGTGGTAGTGGGGTGGTAAATGTCTAGTCTCCTTTATGGCTCTAATCTGATAGTGGTATTGGGGTGGTAGATGTCTAGTCTCCTTTATGGCTCTAATCTGATAGTGGTAGTGGGGTGGTAGATGTCTAGTCTCCTTTATGGCTCTAATTCCGATAGTGGTAGATGTCTAGTCTCCCTTATGGCTGTAATCTGATAGTGGAAGTGGGGTGGTAGGTTTCTCCTTTATGGCTCTAATCTGATAGTGGTAGTGGGGTGGTAGATGTCTAGTCTCCTTTGTGGCTCTAATCTGATAGTGGTAGTGGGGTAGTAGATGTCTAGTCTCCTTTGTGGCTCTAATCTGATAGTGGTAGATGTCTAGTCTCCTTTATGGCTCTAATCTGATAGTGGTAGATGTCTAGTCTCCTTTATGGCTCTAATCTGATAGTGGTAGTGCTGTGATAGATGTCTAGTCTCCTTTATAGCTCTAATCTGATAGTGGTATTGGGGTGGTAGATGTCTAGTCTCCTTTATGGCTCTAATCTGATAGTGGTAGTGGGGTGGTAAATGTCTAGTCTCCTTTATGGCTCTAATCTGATAGTGGTATTGGGGTGGTAGATGTCTAGTCTCCTTTATGGCTCTAATCTGATAGTGGTAAGGGGGTGGTAGATGTCTAGTCTCCTTTATGGCTCTAATCTGATAGTGGTAGTGGGGTAGTAGATGTCTAGTCTCCTTTGTGGCTCTAATCTGGTAGTGGGGTGATAGATGTCTAGTCTCCTTTATGGCTCTAATCTGATAGTGGTAGTAGGGTAGTAGATGTCTAGTCTCCTTTATGGCTCTAATCTGATAGTGGTAGTGGGGTGGTAGATGTCTAGTCTCCTTTATGGCTCTAATTCCGATAGTGGTAGATGTCTAGTCTCCCTTATGGCTGTAATCTGATAGTGGAAGTGGGGTGGTAGGTTTCTCCCTTATGGCTCTAATCTGATAGTGGAAGTGGGGTGGTAGGTTTCTCCTTTATGGCTCTAATCTGATAGTGGTAGTAGGGTAGTAGATGTCTAGTCTCCTTTATGGCTCTAATCTGATAGTGGTAGTAGGGTGGTAGATGTCTAGTCTCCTTTATGGCTCTAATCTGATAGTCATCGTGGCGTGGTAGATGTCTAGTCTCCTTTATGGCTCTAATCTGATATTGGTAGTAGGGTAGTAGATGTCTAGTCTCCTTTATGGCTCTAATCTGATAGTGGTAGTGGGGTGATAGATGTCTAGTCTCCCTTATGGCTCTAATCTGAAAATGGTTATGGGGTGGTAGATGTCTAGTCTCCTTTATGGCTCTAATCTGATAGTGGTAGATGCCTAGTCTCCTTTATGGCTCTAATCTGATAGTGGTAGATGTCTAGTCTCCTTTATGGCTCTAATCTGATAGTGGTAGTGCTGTGATAGATGTCTAGTCTCCTTTATGGCTCTAATCTGATAGTGGTATTGGGGTGGTAGATGTCTAGTCTCCTTTATGGCTCTAATCTGATAGTGGTAGTGGGGTGGTAAATGTCTAGTCTCCTTTATGGCTCTAATCTGATAGTGGTATTGGGGTGGTAGATGTCTAGTCTCCTTTATGGCTCTAATCTGATAGTGGTAAGGGGGTGGTAGATGTCTAGTCTCCTTTATGGCTCTAATCTGATAGTGGTAGTGGGGTAGTAGATGTCTAGTCTCCTTTGTGGCTCTAATCTGGTAGTGGGGTGATAGATGTCTAGTCTCCTTTATGGCTCTAATCTGATATTGGTAGTAGGGTAGTAGATGTCTAGTCTCCTTTATGGCTCTAATCTGATAGTGGTAGTGGGGTGATAGATGTCTAGTCTCCCTTATGGCTCTAATCTGAAAATGGTTGTGGGGTGGTAGATGTCTAGTCTCCTTTATGGCTCTAATCTGATAGTGGTCGTGGCGTGGTAGATGTCTAGTCTCCTTTATGGCTCTAATCTGATAGTGGTAGTAGGGTAGTAGATGTCTAGTCTCCTTTATGGCTCTAATCTGATAGTGGTAGTGGGGTGGTAGATGTCTAGTCTCCTTTATGGCTCTAATTCCGATAGTGGTAGATGTCTAGTCTCCCTTATGGCTGTAATCTGATAGTGGAAGTGGGGTGGTAGGTTTCTCCCTTATGGCTCTAATCTGATAGTGGAAGTGGGGTGGTAGGTTTCTCCTTTATGGCTCTAATCTGATAGTGGTAGTAGGGTGGTAGATGTCTAGTCTCATTTATGGCTCTAATCTGATAGTCATCGTGGCGTGGTAGATGTCTAGTCTCCTTTATGGCTCTAATCTGATATTGGTAGTAGGGTAGTAGAAGTCTAGTCTCCTTTATGGCTCTAATCTGATAGTGGTAGTGGGGTGATAGATGTCTAGTCTCCCTTATGGCTCTAATCTGAAAATGGTTATGGGGTGGTAGATGTCTAGTCTCCTTTATGGCTCTAATCTGATAGTGGTCGTGGCGTGGTAGATGTCTAGTCTCCTTTATGGCTCTAATCTGATAGTGGTAGTAGGGTAGTAGATGTCTAGTCTCCATTATGGCTCTAATCTGATAGTGGTCGTGAGGTGGTAGATGTCTAGTCTCCTTTATGGCTCTAATCTGATAGTGGTAGTGGGGTGGTAAATGTCTAGTCTCCTTTATGGCTCTAATCTGATAGTGGTATTGGGGTGGTAGATGTCTAGTCTCCTTTATGGCTCTAATCTGATAGTGGTAATGGGGTGGTAGATGTCTAGTCTCCTTTATGGCTCTAATCTGATAGTGGTAGTGGGGTAGTAGATGTCTAGTCTCCTTTGTGGCTCTAATCTGGTAGTGGGGTGATAGATGTCTAGTCTCCTTTATGGCTCTAATCTGCTAGTGGTAGATTGCTAGTCTCCTTTATGGCTCTAATCTGATAGTGGTAGATGTCTAGTCTCCTTTATGGCTCTAATCTGATAGTGGTAGTGGGGTGATAGATGTCTAGTCTCCTTTATGGCTCTAATCTGATAGTGGTCGTGGCGTGGTAGATGTCTAGTCTCCTTTATGGCTCTAATCTGATAGTGGTAGATGTCTAGTCTCCCTTATGGCTGTAATCTGACAGTGGAAGTGGGGTGGTAGGTTTCTCCTTTATGGCTCTAATCTGATAGTGGGGTGGTAGGTTTCTCCTTTTTGGCTCTAATCTGATGGTGGTAGTAGGGTGGTAGATGTCTAGTCTCCTTTATGGCTCTAATCTGATAGTGGTAGTGGGGTGGTAGATGTTTAGTCTCCTTTATGGCTCTAATTTCGATAGTGGTAGATGTCTAGTCTCCCTTATGGCTGTAATCTGATAGTGGAAGTGGGGTGGTAGGTTTCTCCCTTATGGCTCTAATCTGGTAGTGGAAGTGGGGTGGTAGATGTCTAGTCTCCTTTATGGCTCTAATCTGATAGTCATCGTGGCGTGGTAGATGTCTAGTCTCCTTTATGGCTCTAATCTGATATTGGTAGTAGGGTAGTAGATGTCTAGTCTCTTTTATGGCTCTAATCTGATAGTGGTAGTGGGGTGATAGATGTCTAGTCTCCCTTATGGCTCTAATCTGAAAACGGTAGTGGGGTGGTAGATGTCTAGTCTCCTTTATGGCTCTAATCTGATAGTGGTATTGGGGTGGTAGATGTCTAGTCTCCTTTATGGCTCTAATCTGATAGTGGTAAGGGGGTGGTAGATGTCTAGTCTCCTTTATGGCTCTAATCTGATAGTGGTAGTGGGCTAGTAGATGTCTATTCTCCTTTGTGGCTCTAATCTGATAGTGGTAGTGGGGTAGTAGATGTCTAGTCTCCTTTGTGGCTCTAATCTGGTAGTGGGGTGATAGATGTCTAGTCTCCTTTATGGCTCTAATCTGATAGTGGTAGATGTCTAGTCTCCTTTATGGCTCTAATCTGATAGTGGTAGATGTCTAGTCTCCTTTATGGCTCTAATCTGATAGTGGTAGTGCTGTGATGGATGTCTAGTCTCCTTTATGGCTCTAATCTGATAGTGGTAGTGGGGTGATAGATTTCTAGTCTCCTTTATGGCTCTAATCTGATAGTGGTAGTGGGGTAGTAGATGTCTAGTCTCCTTTATGGCTCTAATCCGATAGTGGTAGTGGGGTGATCGATGTCTAGTCTCCTTTATGGCTCTAATCTGATAGTGGTAGTGGGGTGATAGATGTCTTGTCTCCTTTATGGCTCTAATCTGATAGTGGTAGTGGGGTGGTAGATGTCTATTCTACCTTATGGCTCTAATCTGATAGTGGTAGTGGGTTGGTAGATGTCTAGTCTCCTTTATGGCTCTAATCTGATAGTAGTAGTGGTGTGGTAGATGTCTAGTCTCCTTTATGGCTCTAATCTGATAGTGGTAGTGGGGTGGTACATATCTAGTCTCCTTTATGGCTCTAATCTGATAGTGGTAGGGGGGTGGTAGATGTCTAGTTTCCCTTATGGCTCTAATCTGATAGTGGTAGTGGGGTGGTAGATGTCTAGTCTCCTTTATGGCTCTAATCTGATAGTAGTATTGGTGTGGTAGATGTCTAGTCTCCTTTATGGCTCTAATCTGATAGTAGTAGTGGAGTGGTAGATGTCTAGTCTCCTTTATGGCTCTAATCTGATAGTGGTAGTCCGGTGGTAGATGTCTAGTCTCCTTTATGGCTCTAATCTGATAGTGGTAGTGGGGTGGTACATATCTCCTTCATGGCTCTAATCTGATAGTGGTAGTGGGGTGGTACCCTATCTTATGATCTTAACCGTAAACCCCCTAGAAATAGCGTTTTATCCTGTGGGGACTAACAAAATATCCCCAGTTGGTATGCTTATTTATTTTATCCACAGACTAGAGGTCGACCAATTAATCGGAATGGCCGATTAATTAGGGCCGATTTCAAGTTTTCATAACAATCGGAAATCGGTAATTTTGGACACCGATTTTTTTTGTATTATGATATATTTTTTTACACCTTTATTTAACTTGGCAAGTCAGTTAAGAACACTTTCTTAATTTCAATGACGGCCTAGGAACAGTGGGTTCACTGCCTTGTTCAGGGGCAGAACGACAGATTTTTACCTTGTCAGCTCGGGGATTCATTCTTGCAACGTTAGGGTTACCTAGTCCAACGCTCTAACCACCTGATTACATTGCACTTCATAATCACTAGTTATAACTACACCTGGTTGATGATATTACTAGTTTATCTAGCGTGTCCTGCGCTGCATATAATCGATGCGGTGAGCATTCGCGAAAAAGGACTGTCGTTGCTCCAACGTGTACCTAACCATAAACATCAATGCCTTTCTTGAAATCAATACACAGAAGTATATATTTTTTAAACCTGCAGATTTAGCTAAAAGAAATCCAGGTTAGCAGGCAATATTAACCAGGTGTAACGGTTTCTCTCCTCCTCTACGTCTGAAGAGGAGGAGTAGGGATCAGACCAAAATGCAGCGTGTTGTGAAGACATGATGAATATTTATTAAAGCAAAGACGAACACAAAAAAACACTTGGAAAATTACAAAACAACAAAACGACGTAGACAGACCTGAACATGTGAATTTACATAAACACGAAGAACGCATGAACAGGAACAGACTAACCAAACGAACGAAAATGAAACAGTCCCGTGTGGTGCGACAGACACAGACACAGGAACAACCACCCACAAATCCCCAACACAAAACAAGCCACCTATATATGATTCTCAATCAGGGACAACGATTGACAGCTGCCTCTGATTGAGAACCATATTAGGCCGAACACAGAAACAGACAAACTAGACACACAACATAGAATGCCCACCCAGCTCACGTCCTGACCAACACTAAAACAAGCAAAACACATAAGAACTCTGGTCAGGACGTTACATTAGGTGAAATTGTATCACTACTCTTGCGTTTATTGCACGCAGAGTCAGGGTATATGCAACAGTTTGGGCCGCCTGGCTCGTTGCGAACTAATTTGCCAGAATTTTACGTAATTATGACATAACATTGAAGGTTGTGCAATGTAACAGGAATATTTAGACTTATGGATGTCACCCGTTAGATAAAATACTGAACGGTACCGTATTTCACTGAAAGAATAAACATTTTGTTTTCGAGATGATAGTTTCCGGATTCGACCATATTAATGACCTAAGGCTCATATTTCTGTGTGTTATTATGTTATATTTAAGTCTATGATTTGATAGAGCAGTCTGACTGAGCGATGATGGTGGCACCAGCAGGCTCGTAAGCATTCATTCAAACAGCACTTTCGTGTGTTTTGCCAGCAGCTCGTCGCTGTCATTCAAGCATTGAGCTGTTTATGACTTCAAGCCTATCAACTCCCGAGATTAGGCTGGTGTAACCGGTGTGAAATGGCTAGATAGTTAGCGGGGTGCGCGCTAATAGCGTTTCAAACGTCACTCGCTCTGAGACTTGGAGTAGTTGTTCCCCTTGCTCTGCATGGGTAACGCTGCTTTGAGAGTGGCTGTTGTCGAAGTGTTCCTGGTTCGAGCCCAGGTAGCGGCGAGGAGAGGGACGGAACCTATACTGTTACACTGGCAATACTAAAGTGCCTATAAGAACATCCAATAGTCAAAGGTATATGGTATACACTTTAGTTTCACACACATGGTATAGAGAGAAATATTCCTATAATTCCTATAATAACTACAACCTAAAACTTCTTACCTGGGAATATTGAAGACTCATGTTAATAAAAGGAACCACCAGCTTTCATATGTTCTCATGTTCTAAGCAAGGAACTGAAACGTTAGCTTTCTTACATGGCACATATTGGACTTTTACTTTCTTCTCCGACACTTTGTTTTTGCATTATTTAAACCAAATTGAACATGTTTCACTATTTATTTGAGGCTAAATTGATTTTATTGATGTATTATATTAAGTTAAAATAAGTTTTCATTCAGTATTGTTGTAATTGTCATTATTACAAAGAAATAAAAAATTGTCAGATTAATCGGTTTCGACTTTTTTTTGGTCCTCCAATAATCGGTATCGTATCGGCGTTGAAAAATCATAATCGGTTGACCTCTACCACAGACAGACAGACAGATCCAGCTCAGAGAGATCCAGCTCAGACAGATCCAGCTCAGAGAGGCCCAGCTCAGACAGATCCAGCTCAGAGAGGCCCAGCTCAGAGAGGCCCAGCTCAGAGAGGCCCAGCTCAGAGAGGCCCAGCTCAGAGAGATCCAGCTCAGACAGATCCAGCTCAGACAGACCCAGCTCAGAGAGATCCAGCTCAGACAGATCCAGCTCAGACAGACCCAGCTCAGACAGACCCAGCTCAGACAGATCCAGCTCAGACAGATCCAGCTCAGACAGATCCAGCTCAGAGAGATCCAGCTAAGAGAGATCCAGCTCAGACAGATCCAGCTCAGAGAGATCCAGCTCAGAGAGGCCCAGCTCAGACAGATCCAGCTCAGAGAGACCCAGCTCAGAGAGGCCCAGCTCAGACAGATCCAGCTCAGAGAGATCCAGCTCAGACAGATCCAGCTCAGAGAGATCCAGCTCAGACAGATCCAGCTCAGAGAGATCCAGCTCAGACAGATCCAGCTCAGAGAGACCCAGCTCAGAGAGACCCAGCTCAGAGAGGCCCAGCTCAGACAGATCCAGCTCAGACAGACCCAGCTCAGACAGACCCAGCTCAGACAGATCCAGCTCAGACAGACCCAGCTCAGAGAGGCCCAGCTCAGACAGATCCAGCTCAGACAGATCCAGCTCAGAGAGATCCAGCTCAGAGAGATCCAGCTCAGAGAGATCCAGCTCAGACAGATCCAGCTCAGACAGATCCAGCTCAGACAGACCCAGCTCAGAGAGATCCAGCTCAGACAGACCCAGCTCAGACAGACCCAGCTCAGACAGACCCAGCTCAGACAGATCCAGCTCAGACAGACCCAGCTCAGAGAGATCCAGCTCAGACAGACCCAGCTCAGACAGACCCAGCTCAGACAGATCCAGCTCAGACAGATCCAGCTCAGACAGATCCAGCTCAGACAGACCCAGCTCAGAGAGATCCAGCTCAGACAGATCCAGCTCAGACAGACCCAGCTCAGACAGATCCAGCTCAGACAGATCCAGCTCAGACAGATCCAGCTCAGACAGATCCAGCTCAGACAGATCCAGCTCAGAGGCATTCAGCTCATGAGTTCCATCAGCAGCAGATTTTCATTTAGAATGGAAAATGAATGTGTTTATGCACCAAATGTTAGTGCATCGAATCGTATCGAACCAAGTCGCATCAATTCATTCTCTAATCAAACCGAATCCCACCGAATCGTTTCAAACTAAAACATATCGGTCCTGTATCGTATCGGAGCCCATCTAGATACGTCTTGAATCGTCTTGAAAGGAAAAGATGCACAGCCCTAGTCTGTGTGTGTCTGGGTATGTCTGGGTGTGTCTCTGTGTGTGTGTGTGTGTGTGTGTGTGTGTGTGTCTGTCTGTCTGTCTGTCTGTCTGTCTGTCTGTGTGTCTGTGTGTCTGTGTGTCTGTGTGTCTGTGTGTCTGTGTGTCTGTGTCCTTTAAAGCGGTAGGTAGATTGGTAAAATAAATTGGTCCAAGAGCAGCTGATCCAGCAGATAATGATTTTGGATGCAGGGAGGGATTAAACGCTTTGAACAGCCTGGCTTTGATGCCTCCTAGGTGGGCCCGGGTAAGAACTAGTGCTCTATATATAGGGAATAGGGTGCTAAGTAGTGCTCTATACAGGGAATAGGGTGCAAAGTAGTGCTCTATACAGGGAATAGGGTGCCAAGTAGTGCACTATATAGGGAATAGGGTGCTAAGTAGGGCACTATATAGGGAATAGGGTGCTATTTGGGACACCATGTTGTTGTTCTCTTTGATAGGTGAATATTGAATGCTATCGATGGGATTCTTGTTAGAATAAGTTAGTTATGGTGTAGGTAGGGTATAGTAGGAGGTATAAATCTGCTTCCCAAATGGGACCCTGTTCCCTATATAGTGCTACTTTGACCAGAGCCCTATGGGTAGTGCACTACTTTAGACCAGAGCCCTATGGGTAGTGCACTACTTTAGACCAGAGCCCTATGGGCAGTGCACTACTTTAGACCAGAGCCCTATGGGTAGTGCACTACTTTGACCAGAGCCCTATGGGTAGTGCACTACTTTGACCAGAGCCCTGTGGGTAGTGAACTACTTTAGACCAGAGCCCAGTGGGTAGTGCACTACTTTAGACCAGAGCCCTATGGGTAGTGCACTACTTTAGACCAGAGCCCTATGGGTAGTGCACTACTTTAGACCAGAGCCCTATGGGTAGTGAACTACTTTAGACCAGAGCCCAGTGGGTAGTGCACTACTTTGACCAGAGCCCTATGGGTAGTGCACTACTTTAGACCAGAGCCCTATGGGTAGTGCACTACTTTAGACCAGAGCCCAATGGGTAGTGCACTACTTTAGACCAGAGCCCTGTCATGACGTTGGCTTGTGGGTAAGGTTTATGACCCCCCATAAATAACTTTCTCCCTTTCCTCTCTTGACTCTACTGAAGGACTCTTGAAAAGCCTTTATTAAACATAGAGAGTCGGGGAACATCAAACGGTGGGGGGAAAGGAACCATATTTCGGTAATCCAACCAGTTTAAAATATGCGTTGGTACTTAATGAATATGATGTCAGTTCGTTTGTCATCCGAGACATTCTGACTGATGATAGGATGACATAAACGGTATCTGGGAAAGTCTACACATTATAGTTATCAGATGCACATGGAATTGTTGTGCAATTTAAATGTTTAAATATGAAACTATTTGTGAAAAGATCAAATGTAATTTTAGCTTCCAAATGAGAGAATTGGGTTTTCATAAGGTTAGAGCTCTGCTCAATCAGTGGCCCGCCCCTGTGAAGAGACATTGGTTATATACTATGAAACACACCCTTCTCTCCCTAGACTATATAAGCCCTTGACGAAAAAGTAACCTCCTGTTCCGAGTACGCGAGGCCTGCAGCCTCGGCGTTAAAAGGGGCGAATAACTTGCTGTTCCGGGTACATTAGGGCGACGGTCCGATGACAGAAGGTTTCCGATAATAACCTAACGAAATTAGCATCGTGATTCAATGTGAAGGTGACGATCGACACGCCGAACGGATGAATTTCGACCATACCCGCCAGAATATAGCATGAGCTTAAAGTATGGCAACTTGGTATGAACTTTGAACTCTTATTCACTAAAGAAGTGATACCTCCTAGCCGTTGCGTTAGCAACCGCAGCCGTAAACGTGGGCTAGGAAAGGACGGATGAAGGATCTCTTCTAACAAACAACACTGCCAAGTATTCAGTTTACCACCAGAGACATTCTTCCGAGGACAGGAAGATCTCTGTTGGGCAACACGGCCTTCCATCTATAACCAACCTATTGAGGCGCAGCTCAGAGTAAATTTTTATTGTATTTTCCTTTTCCAAATGGGCGGTTATTTAAAATGCATAAGATTCTGTATTTACGATAGCACAGCTTCTCCCTTTGTTCTTCAGTCCTCCCGCGCTTTCTTTCAAGCCCAACCCCCTCTCTTTGTGTAACCAGCCGTCATACAGGTTCCGTCCCTCAGGGACGTTTTCTTGTAGGACATAATTAGTAATCAATGTATGATCCATTCTGTGTATATGTAATTCTGTGTGATTATTTAGGTATTTAGTAAATAAATAATTAAATGAAAGTTTGTATTGCTGATTCAACTTGTTAGCCAGGGTTCGTGAAGATAACCAAGAATGTACAACTTTCAGATGAGACTGAAATAAGGTGACGATTAATATTGACTGCTATAGTTGTAAAATATTACTAGGTCTTTAAGAGTTTATTAGGAAGATAACAGCTCTATAAACACTCTTTCGTGGTGCCCCGAATTTCTAGTTAATTACAATTACATGATTAGCTTAATCAGGTAATATTAATTACAGAGAAAGGATTTTGTAGAATACCATATCACTAAATCCGGCATAGCCAAAGACATGACAGCCCTATGGGTAGTGCACTACTTTAGACCAGAGCCGTATGGGTAGTGCACTACTTTAGACCAGAGCCGTATGGGTAGTGCACTACTTTAGACCAGAGCCCTGTGGGTAGTGCACTACTTTAGACCAGAGCCCTATGGGTAGTGCACTACTTTAGACCAGAGCCCTATGGGTAGTGCACTACTTTAGACCAGAGCCCTGTGGGTAGTGCACTACTTTAGACCAGAGCCCAATGGGTAGTGCACTACTTCAGACCAGAGCCCAATGGGTAGTGCACTACTTCAGACCAGAGCCCTATGGGTAGGGCACTACTTTAGACCAGAGCCGTATGGGTAGTGCACTACTTTAGACCAGAGCCCTATGGGTAGTGCACTACTTTAGACCAGAGCCCAATGGGTAGTGCACTACTTTAGACCAGAGCCCTGTGGGTAGTGCACTACTTTAGACCAGAGCCCTGTGGGTAGGGCACTACTTTAGACTAGAGCCCTGTGGGTAGTGCACTACTTTAGACCAGAGCCCTATGGGTAGTGCACTACTTTAGACCAGAGCCCTATGGGTAGTGCACTACTTTAGACCAGAGCCCAGTGGGTAGTGCACTACTTTAGACCAGAGCCCTATGGGTAGTGCACTACTTTAGACCAGAGCCCTATGGGTAGTGTACTACTTTAGACCAGAGCCCTGTGGGTAGTGCACTACTTTAGACCAGAGCCCTATGGGTAGTGCACTACTTTAGACCAGAGCCTTATGGGTAGGGCACTACTTTAGACCAGAGCCCTGTGGGTAGTGGACTTCTTTAGACCAGAGCCCTGTGGGTAGTGCACTACTTTAGACCAGAGCCCTGTGGGTAGTGCACTACTTTAGACCAGAGCCCTATGGGTAGTGCACTACTTTAGACCAGAGCCCAATGGGTAGTGCACTACTTTAGACCAGAGCCGTATGGGTAGTGCACTACTTTAGACCAGAGCCCTGTGGGTAGGGCACTACTTTAGACCAGAGCCCTATGGGTAGTGCACTACTTTAGACCAGAGCCGTATGGGTAGTGCACTACTTTAGACCAGAGCCCTATGGGTAGTGCACTACTTTAGACCAGAGCCCTATGGGTAGTGCACTACTTTAGACCAGAGCCGTATGGGTAGTGCACTACTTTAGACCAGAGCCCTATGGGTAGTGCACTACTTTAGACCAGAGCCCTGTGGGAACTAGGGTGCCATGTGGGGACTCTTCCACCCTGTTATGAGGCGCTGAAAAACTGTACATTTTCCATACGCACAAAAAGCTTGTTTCTCTCAGAATTCGTGCACAAATTGGTTTACATCACTGTTAGTGAGCATTTCTCCTTTGGATAATCCATCCACCTGACAGCTGTGGCATATCAAGAAGTTGATTGAACACCATGGTCATTACATAGGTGCACCTTGTGCTGGGGGCAATGGAATGGCACTCTAAAATGTGCAGTTTTGTCACACAACACAATGCCACAGATGTCTCAAGTTTTGAGGGAGCGTTCAAGTGGCATGCTGACTGCATGAATGTCCACCAGAGCTGTTGCTAGAGAATTTAATGTTCATTTCTCTACCATAAGCCGCCTCCAACGTTGTTTTAGAGAATTTGGCAGTACGTCCAACCAGCCTCACAGCCGCAGACCACGTGTAACCACGTCAGCCCGGGACCTCCACATCTGGCTTCTTCACCTGTCGTGATCGTCTGAGACCAGCCACCCTGGACAGGTGATGAAACTGTGGGTTTGTACAACCGAAGAATTTCTGCACAAACCCGTCAGAAACCGTCTCAGGGAAACTCATCTGCATGCTCGTCATCCTCATCAGGGTCTTGACCTGACTGCAGTTCAGTGTCGTAATCGACTTCAGTGGGCAAATGCTTACCTTCGATGCCCACTGGCATGCAGGATAAGTGTGATGAATCACGGATGAATCCCAGTTCAACTGTATCGAACAGATGGCGGACAGCGTGTATGGCGTTGTGTGGGCGAGCAGTTTGCCGATGTCAACGTTGTGAACAGAGTGTTCCTTGGTGACGGTGGGGTTATGTTACGGGCCGGCATAAGCTACGGACAATGAACACAATTGCATTTTATTGATGGCAATTTGAATGCACAGAGATACCGTGACGACATCCTGAGGCCCAGTGTTATCACCTCGTGTCAGAATGATAAGGAATGGCCACCAATCAACAGCCTGACCAACTCTATGCGAAGGAGATGTGTCATGCTGCATGAAGCAAATGGTGGTCACACCAGATACTGACTGGTTTTCTGATCCACACCCCTACCTTTTACTTTTTTTGGTTTAAGGGATCTGGGACCAACAGATGTATATCTGTATTCCCAGTCATGTGAAATCCCTAGATTAGAGATTTCAGCATCAATGCCAGATCCCAGACTGTGGCTTTAATGCTGTAGATGTCTATATTAATTCATTGGTACATGTCAATGGTCTTTAAAGGGGCAATCTGTGATTGTTAATTAGAGCCAATTAAATGTCATTTAATAAAGTCAAAATAAAATAATATATATTTAATTATTTATAATTCAACCGGCTACTACTTTTCCTCTGATTGCTTTCTCACGTCAACTTTTACACACACACACACACACACACACACACACACACACACACACACACACACACACACACACACACACACACACACACACACACACACACACACACACACACACACACACACACACACACACACACACACACACACACACACACACACACACACACACACACACACACACACACAGAGCTGTCATAGCTATCTATATTATTTCTGCTACCATAGTGTCTCTGTCAGGGCTTTCTGTCAGAGCTCTCTTTAGAGCAGCTCTTATGCTGGCCAATCAGCTCTTGATATCTCCCTGGTGCATTGTGGGACAGATGAAAGCAGCTTGGAGGACTCAGCCTCTTGTGGTTGGCACACAAACGACCCTCTATGATGGCGTAACACACGTTGGCAGCATCAGGTTTATAATGAGGAATTACAGACTCAGAATTTGCAATGGCACACATTCTGACACGTGTACACACACAAACGCAAAAACACACACACACACACACACACACACACACACACACACACACACACACACACACACACACACTCACTCACTCACTCACTCACTCACTCACTCACTCACTCACTCACTCACTCACTCACTCACTCACTCACTCACTCACTCACTCACAAACATTGATAATTTATTCTGTAGATTGAAAAGGGAGAGAGATTCCTCATCTTCCTGTCTTTCACATCCTCCTCCTGTTTACCTGCAGCTCAGAGTTAGACTATAACGGACTATAACTGATCTGTCATCATTAGTGAAGATATGCAGCTCAGAGTTAGACTATAACGGACTATAACTGATCTGTCATCATTAGTGAAGATATGCAGCTCAGAGTTAGACTATAACTGATCTGTCATCATCAGTGAAGATATGCAGCTCAGAGTTAGACTATAACGGACTATAACTGATCTGTCATCATTAGTGAAGATATGCAGCTCAGAGTTAGACTATAACGGACTATAACTGATCTGTCATCATTAGTGAAGATATGCAGCTCAGAGTTAGACTATAACGGACTATAACTGATCTGTCATCATTAGTGAAGATATGCAGCTCAGAGTTAGACTATAACGGACTATAACTGATCTGTCATCATTAGTGAAGATATGCAGCTCAGAGTTAGACTATAACTGACTATAACTGATCTGTCATCATTAGTGAAGATATGCAGCTCAGAGTTAGACTATAACTGATCTGTCATCATTAGTGAAGATATGCAGCTCAGAGTTAGACTGTAACTTATGCAGCTCAGAGTTAGACTGTAACTGATCTGTCATCATTAGTGAAGATATGCAGCTCAGAGTTAGACTGTAACTGATCTGTCATCATTAGTGAAGATATGCAGCTCAGAGTTAGACTATAACTGATCTGTCATCATCAGTGAAGATATGCAGCGCAGAGTTAGACTATAACTGATCTGTCATCATTAGTGAAGATATGCAGCGCAGAGTTAGACTATAACTGATCTGTCATCATTAGTGAAGATACGCAGCTCAGAGTTAGACCATAACTGACTATAACTGATCTGTCATCATTAGTGAAGATATGCAGCTCAGAGTTAGACTATAACTGATCTGTCATCATTAGTGAAGATATGCAGCTCAGAGTTAGACTATAACTGACTATAACTGATCTGTCATCATTAGTGAAGATATGCAGCTCAGAGTTAGACTATAACTGACTATAACTGATCTGTCATCATTAGTGAAGATATGCAGCTCAGAGTTAGACTATAACTGATCTGTCATCATTAGTGAAGATATGCAGCTCAGAGTTAGACTGTAACTTATGCAGCTCAGAGTTAGACTGTAACTGATCTGTCATCATTAGTGAAGATATGCAGCTCAGAGTTAGACTGTAACTGATCTGTCATCATTAGTGAAGATATGCAGCTCAGAGTTAGACTATAACTGATCTGTCATCATCAGTGAAGATATGCAGCGCAGAGTTAGACTATAACTGATCTGTCATCATTAGTGAAGATATGCAGCGCAGAGTTAGACTATAACTGATCTGTCATCATTAGTGAAGATATGCAGCTCAGAGTTAGACTATAACTGACTATAACTGATCTGTCATCATTAGTGAAGATATGCAGCTCAGAGTTAGACTATAACTGATCTGTCATCATTAGTGAAGATATGCAGCTCAGAGTTAGACTATAACTGACTATAACTTATCTGTCATCATTAGTAAAGATATGCAGCTCAGAGTAAGACTGTAACTGATCTGTCATCATTAGTGAAGATATGCAGCTCAGAGTAAGACTGTAACTGATCTGTCATCATTAGTGAAGATATGCAGCTCAGAGTTAGACTGTAACTGATCTGTCATCATTAGTGAAGATATGAAGCTCAGAGTTAGACTGTAACTGACTATAACGGATCTGTCATCATTAGTGAAGATATGCAGCTCAGAGTTAGACTATAACTGATCTGTCATCATTAGTGAAGATATTCAGCTCAGAGTTAGACTATAACTGATCTGTCATCATTAGTGAAGATATGCAGCTCAGAGTTAGGCTATAACTGATCTGTCATCATTAGTGAAGATATGCAGCTCAGAGTTAGACTATAACTGATCTGTCATCATCAGTGAAGATATGCAGCTCAGAGTTAGACTATAACTGACTATAACTGATCTGTCATCATTAGTGAAGATATGCAGCTCAGAGTTAGACTGTAACTGATCTGTCATCATTAGTGAAGATATGCAGCTCAGAGTTAGACTATAACTGATCTGTCGTCATTAGTGAAGATATGCAGCTCAGAGTTAGACTGTAACTGATCTGTCATCATCAGTGAAGATATGCAGCTCAGAGTTAGACTGTAACGGACTATAACTGATCTGTCATCATTAGTGAAGATATGCAGCTCAGAGTTAGACTATAACAGACTATAACGGATCTGTCATCATTAGGGAAGATATACAGCTCAGAGTTAGACTATAACTGATCTGTCATCATTAGTGAAGATATTCAGCTCAGAGTTAGACTATAACTGATCTGTCATCATCAGTGAAGATATGCAGCTCAGAGTTAGACTATAACTGACTATAACGGATCTGTCATCATTAGTGAAGATATGCAGCTCAGAGTTAGACTATAACTGATCTGTCATCATTAGTGAAGATATTCAGCTCAGAGTTAGACTATAACTGATCTGTCATCATTAGTGAAGATATGCAGCTCAGAGTTAGACTGTAACTGACTATAACTGATCTGTCATCATTAGTGAAGATATGCAGCTCAGAGTTAGACTATAACTGATCTGTCATCATTAGGGAAGATATATAGCTCAGAGTTAGACTATAACTGATCTGTCATCATTAGTGAAGATATGCAGCTCAGAGTTAGACTATAACTGACTATAACTGATCTGTCATCATTAGTGAAGATATGCAGCTCTGAGTTAGACTGTAACTGATCTGTCATCATTAGTGAAGATATTCAGCTCAGAGTTAGACTATAACTGACTATAACTGATCTGTCATCATTAGTGAAGATATGCAGCTCAGAGTTAGACTATAACTGATCTGTCATCATTAGTGAAGATATGCAGCTCAGAGTTAGACTATAACTGACTATAACTGATCTGTCATCATTAGTGAAGATATGCAGCTCAGAGTTAGACTATAACTGACTATAACTGATCTGTCATCATTAGTGAAGATATGCAGCTCAGAGTTAGACTATAACTGATCTGTCATCATTAGTGAAGATATGCAGCTCAGAGTTAGACTGTAACTTATGCAGCTCAAAGTTAGACTGTAACTGATCTGTCATCATTAGTGAAGATATGCAGCTCAGAGTTAGACTGTAACTGATCTGTCATCATTAGTGAAGATATGCAGGTCAGAGTTAGACTATAACTGATCTGTCATCATCAGTGAAGATATGCAGCGCAGAGTTAGACTATAACTGATCTGTCATCATTAGTGAAGATATGCAGCGCAGAGTTAGACTATAACTGATCTGTCATCATTAGTGAAGATATGCAGCTCAGAGTTAGACTATAACTGATCTGTCATCATTAGTGAAGATATGCAGCTCAGAGTTAGACTATAACTGACTATAACTGATCTGTCATCATTAGTAAAGATATGCAGCTCAGAGTAAGACTGTAACTGATCTGTCATCATTAGTGAAGATATGCAGCTCAGAGTAAGACTGTAACTGATCTGTCATCATTAGTGAAGATATGCAGCTCAGAGTTAGACTGTAACTGATCTGTCATCATTAGTGAAGATATGAAGCTCAGAGTTAGACTGTAACTGACTATAACGGATCTGTCATCATTAGTGAAGATATGCAGCTCAGAGTTAGACTATAACTGATCTGTCATCGTTAGTGAAGATATTCAGCTCAGAGTTAGACTATAACTGATCTGTCATCATTAGTGAAGATATGCAGCTCAGAGTTAGGCTATAACTGATCTGTCATCATTAGTGAAGATATGCAGCTCTGAGTTAGACTGTAACTGATCTGTCATCATTAGTGAAGATATTCAGCTCAGAGTTAGACTATAACTGACTATAACTGATCTGTCATCATTAGTGAAGATATGCAGCTCAGAGTTAGACTATAACTGATCTGTCATCATTAGTGAAGATATGCAGCTCAGAGTTAGACTATAACTGACTATAACTGATCTGTCATCATTAGAGAAGATATGCAGCTCAGAGTTAGACTGTAACTTATGCAGCTCAAAGTTAGACTGTAACTGATCTGTCATCATTAGTGAAGATATGCAGCTCAGAGTTAGACTGTAACTGATCTGTCATCATTAGTGAAGATATGCAGCTCAGAGTTAGACTATAACTGATCTGTCATCATCAGTGAAGATATGCAGCGCAGAGTTAGACTATAACTGATCTGTCATCATTAGTGAAGATATGCAGCGCAGAGTTAGACTATAACTGATCTGTCATCATTAGTGAAGATATGCAGCTCAGAGTTAGACTATAACTGACTATAACTGATCTGTCATCATTAGTGAAGATATGCAGCTCAGAGTTAGACTATAACTGATCTGTCATCATTAGTGAAGATATGCAGCTCAGAGTTAGACTATAACTGATCTGTCATCGTTAGTGAAGATATTCAGCTCAGAGTTAGACTATAACTGATCTGTCATCATTAGTGAAGATATGCAGCTCAGAGTTAGGCTATAACTGATCTGTCATCATTAGTGAAGATATGCAGCTCTGAGTTAGACTGTAACTGATCTGTCATCATTAGTGAAGATATTCAGCTCAGAGTTAGACTATAACTGACTATAACTGATCTGTCATCATTAGTGAAGATATGCAGCTCAGAGTTAGACTATAACTGATCTGTCATCATTAGTGAAGATATGCAGCTCAGAGTTAGACTATAACTGACTATAACTGATCTGTCATCATTAGTGAAGATATGCAGCTCAGAGTTAGACTATAACTGACTATAACTGATCTGTCATCATTAGAGAAGATATGCAGCTCAGAGTTAGACTGTAACTTATGCAGCTCAAAGTTAGACTGTAACTGATCTGTCATCATTAGTGAAGATATGCAGCTCAGAGTTAGACTGTAACTGATCTGTCATCATTAGTGAAGATATGCAGCTCAGAGTTAGACTATAACTGATCTGTCATCATCAGTGAAGATATGCAGCGCAGAGTTAGACTATAACTGATCTGTCATCATTAGTGAAGATATGCAGCGCAGAGTTAGACTATAACTGATCTGTCATCATTAGTGAAGATATGCAGCTCAGAGTTAGACTATAACTGACTATAACTGATCTGTCATCATTAGTGAAGATATGCAGCTCAGAGTTAGACTATAACTGATCTGTCATCATTAGTGAAGATATGCAGCTCAGAGTTAGACTATAACTGACTATAACTGATCTGTCATCATTAGTAAAGATATGCAGCTCAGAGTAAGACTGTAACTGATCTGTCATCATTAGTGAAGATATGCAGCTCAGAGTAAGACTGTAACTGATCTGTCATCATTAGTGAAGATATGCAGCTCAGAGTTAGACTGTAACTGATCTGTCATCATTAGTGAAGATATGAAGCTCAGAGTTAGACTGTAACTGACTATAACGGATCTGTCATCATTAGTGAAGATATGCAGCTCAGAGTTAGACTATAACTGATCTGTCATCATTAGTGAAGATATTCAGCTCAGAGTTAGACTATAACTGATCTGTCATCATTAGTGAAGATATGCAGCTCAGAGTTAGGCTATAACTGATCTGTCATCATTAGTGAAGATATGCAGCTCAGAGTTAGACTATAACTGATCTGTCATCATCAGTGAAGATATGCAGCTCAGAGTTAGACTATAACTGACTATAACTGATCTGTCATCATTAGTGAAGATATGCAGCTCAGAGTTAGACTGTAACTGATCTGTCATCATTAGTGAAGATATGCAGCTCAGAGTTAGACTATAACTGATCTCTCGTCATTAGTGAAGATATGCAGCTCAGAGTTAGACTGTAACTGATCTGTCATCATCAGTGAAGATATGCAGCTCAGAGTTAGACTATAACGGACTATAACTGATCTGTCATCATTAGTGAAGATATGCAGCTCAGAGTTAGACTATAACAGACTATAACTGATCTGTCATCATTAGTGAAGATATTCAGCTCAGAGTTAGACTATAACTGATCTGTCATCATCAGTGAAGATATGCAGCTCAGAGTTAGACTATAACTGACTATAACGGATCTGTCATCATTAGTGAAGATATGCAGCTCAGAGTTAGACTGTAACTGACTATAACGGATCTGTCATCATTAGTGAAGATATGCAGCTCAGAGTTAGACTATAACTGATCTGTCATCATTAGTGAAGATATTCAGCTCAGAGTTAGACTATAACTGATCTGTCATCATTAGTGAAGATATGCAGCTCAGAGTTAGACTATAACTGACTATAACTGATCTGTCATCATTAGTGAAGATATGCAGCTCTGAGTTAGACTGTAACTGATCTGTCATCATTAGAAGATATGCAGCTCAGAGTTAGACTATAACTGATCTGTCATCATTAGGGAAGATATACAGCTCAGAGTTAGACTATAACTGATCTGTCATCATTAGTGAAGATATGCAGCTCAGAGTTAGACTATAACTGACTATAACTGATCTGTCATCATTAGTGAAGATATGCAGCTCAGAGTTAGACTATAACTGACTATAACTTATCTGTCATCATTAGTGAAGATATGCAGCTCAGAGTTAGACTATAACTGATCTGTCATCATTAGTGAAGATATGCAGCTCAGAGTTAGACTATAACTGACTATAACTGATCTGTCATCATTAGTGAAGATATGCAGCTCAGAGTTAGACTATAACTGACTATAACTGATCTGTCATCATTAGTGAAGATATGCAGCTCAGAGTTAGACTGTAACTTATGCAGCTCAGAGTTAGACTGTAACTGATCTGTCATCATTAGTGAAGATATGCAGCTCAGAGTTAGACTGTAACTGATCTGTCATCATTAGTGAAGATATGCAGCTCAGAGTTAGACTATAACTGATCTGTGATCATCAGTGAAGATATGCAGCGCAGAGTTAGACTATAACTGATCTGTCATCATTAGTGAAGATATGCAGCGCAGAGTTAGACTATAACTGATCTGTCATCATTAGTGAAGATATGCAGCTCAGAGTTAGACTATAACTGACTATAACTGATCTGTCATCATTAGTGAAGATATGCAGCTCAGAGTTAGACTATAACTGATCTGTCATCATTAGTGAAGATATGCAGCTCAGAGTTAGACTATAACTGACTATAACTGATCTGTCATCATTAGTAAAGATATGCAGCTCAGAGTAAGACTATAACGGATCTGTCATCATTAGTGAAGATATGCAGCTCAGAGTTAGACTATAACTGATCTGTCATCATTAGTGAAGATATTCAGCTCAGAGTTAGACTATAACTGATCTGTCATCATTAGTGAAGATATGCAGCTCAGAGTTAGGCTATAACTGATCTGTCATCATTAGTGAAGATATGCAGCTCAGAGTTAGACTATAACTGATCTGTCATCATCAGTGAAGATATGCAGCTCAGAGTTAGACTATAACTGACTATAACTGATCTGTTATCATTAGTGAAGATATGCAGCTCAGAGTTAGACTGTAACTGATCTGTCATCATTAGTGAAGATATGCAGCTCAGAGTTAGACTATAACTGATCTGTCGTCATTAGTGAAGATATGCAGCTCAGAGTTAGACTGTAACTGATCTGTCATCATCAGTGAAGATATGCAGCTCAGAGTTAGACTGTAACGGACTATAACTGATCTGTCATCATTAGTGAAGATATGCAGCTCAGAGTTAGACTATAACAGACTATAACTGATCTGTCATCATTAGGGAAGATATACAGCTCAGAGTTAGACTATAACTGATCTGTCATCATTAGTGAAGATATTCAGCTCAGAGTTAGACTATAACTGATCTGTCATCATTAGTGAAGATATGCAGCTCAGAGTTAGACTATAACTGATCTCTCGTCATTAGTGAAGATATGCAGCTCAGAGTTAGACTGTAACTGATCTGTCATCATCAGTGAAGATATGCAGCTCAGAGTTAGACTATAACGGACTATAACTGATCTGTCATCATTAGTGAAGATATGCAGCTCAGAGTTAGACTATAACAGACTATAACTGATCTGTCATCATTAGTGAAGATATTCAGCTCAGAGTTAGACTATAACTGATCTGTCATCATCAGTGAAGATATGCAGCTCAGAGTTAGACTATAACTGACTATAACGGATCTGTCATCATTAGTGAAGATATGCAGCTCAGAGTTAGACTGTAACTGACTATAACGGATCTGTCATCATTAGTGAAGATATGCAGCTCAGAGTTAGACTATAACTGATCTGTCATCATTAGTGAAGATATTCAGCTCAGAGTTAGACTATAACTGATCTGTCATCATTAGTGAAGATATGCAGCTCAGAGTTAGACTATAACTGACTATAACTGATCTGTCATCATTAGTGAAGATATGCAGCTCTGAGTTAGACTGTAACTGATCTGTCATCATTAGAAGATATGCAGCTCAGAGTTAGACTATAACTGATCTGTCATCATTAGGGAAGATATACAGCTCAGAGTTAGACTATAACTGATCTGTCATCATTAGTGAAGATATGCAGCTCAGAGTTAGACTATAACTGACTATAACTGATCTGTCATCATTAGTGAAGATATGCAGCTCAGAGTTAGACTATAACTGACTATAACTTATCTGTCATCATTAGTGAAGATATGCAGCTCAGAGTTAGACTATAACTGATCTGTCATCATTAGTGAAGATATGCAGCTCAGAGTTAGACTATAACTGACTATAACTGATCTGTCATCATTAGTGAAGATATGCAGCTCAGAGTTAGACTATAACTGACTATAACTTATCTGTCATCATTAGAGAAGATATGCAGCTCAGAGTTAGACTGTAACTTATGCAGCTCAAAGTTAGACTGTAACTGATCTGTCATCATTAGTGAAGATATGCAGCTCAGAGTTAGACTGTAACTGATCTGTCATCATTAGTGAAGATATGCAGCTCAGAGTTAGACTATAACTGATCTGTCATCATCAGTGAAGATATGCAGCGCAGAGTTAGACTATAACTGATCTGTCATCATTAGTGAAGATATGCAGCGCAGAGTTAGACTATAACTGATCTGTCATCATTAGTGAAGATATGCAGCTCAGAGTTAGACTATAACTGACTATAACTGATCTGTCATCATTAGTGAAGATATGCAGCTCAGAGTTAGACTATAACTGATCTGTCATCATTAGTGAAGATATGCAGCTCAGAGTTAGACTATAACTGATCTGTCATCGTTAGTGAAGATATTCAGCTCAGAGTTAGACTATAACTGATCTGTCATCATTAGTGAAGATATGCAGCTCAGAGTTAGGCTATAACTGATCTGTCATCATTAGTGAAGATATGCAGCTCTGAGTTAGACTGTAACTGATCTGTCATCATTAGTGAAGATATTCAGCTCAGAGTTAGACTATAACTGACTATAACTGATCTGTCATCATTAGTGAAGATATGCAGCTCAGAGTTAGACTATAACTGATCTGTCATCATTAGTGAAGATATGCAGCTCAGAGTTAGACTATAACTGACTATAACTGATCTGTCATCATTAGTGAAGATATGCAGCTCAGAGTTAGACTATAACTGACTATAACTGATCTGTCATCATTAGAGAAGATATGCAGCTCAGAGTTAGACTGTAACTTATGCAGCTCAAAGTTAGACTGTAACTGATCTGTCATCATTAGTGAAGATATGCAGCTCAGAGTTAGACTGTAACTGATCTGTCATCATTAGTGAAGATATGCAGCTCAGAGTTAGACTATAACTGATCTGTCATCATCAGTGAAGATATGCAGCGCAGAGTTAGACTATAACTGATCTGTCATCATTAGTGAAGATATGCAGCGCAGAGTTAGACTATAACTGATCTGTCATCATTAGTGAAGATATGCAGCTCAGAGTTAGACTATAACTGACTATAACTGATCTGTCATCATTAGTGAAGATATGCAGCTCAGAGTTAGACTATAACTGATCTGTCATCATTAGTGAAGATATGCAGCTCAGAGTTAGACTATAACTGACTATAACTGATCTGTCATCATTAGTAAAGATATGCAGCTCAGAGTAAGACTGTAACTGATCTGTCATCATTAGTGAAGATATGCAGCTCAGAGTAAGACTGTAACTGATCTGTCATCATTAGTGAAGATATGCAGCTCAGAGTTAGACTGTAACTGATCTGTCATCATTAGTGAAGATATGAAGCTCAGAGTTAGACTGTAACTGACTATAACGGATCTGTCATCATTAGTGAAGATATGCAGCTCAGAGTTAGACTATAACTGATCTGTCATCATTAGTGAAGATATTCAGCTCAGAGTTAGACTATAACTGATCTGTCATCATTAGTGAAGATATGCAGCTCAGAGTTAGGCTATAACTGATCTGTCATCATTAGTGAAGATATGCAGCTCAGAGTTAGACTATAACTGATCTGTCATCATCAGTGAAGATATGCAGCTCAGAGTTAGACTATAACTGACTATAACTGATCTGTCATCATTAGTGAAGATATTCAGCTCAGAGTTAGACTGTAACTGATCTGTCATCATCAGTGAAGATATGCAGCTCAGAGTTAGACTATAACGGACTATAACTGATCTGTCATCATTAGTGAAGATATGCAGCTCAGAGTTAGACTATAACAGACTATAACTGATCTGTCATCATTAGTGAAGATATTCAGCTCAGAGTTAGACTATAACTGATCTGTCATCATCAGTGAAGATATGCAGCTCAGAGTTAGACTATAACTGACTATAACGGATCTGTCATCATTAGTGAAGATATGCAGCTCAGAGTTAGACTGTAACTGACTATAACGGATCTGTCATCATTAGTGAAGATATGCAGCTCAGAGTTAGACTATAACTGATCTGTCATCATTAGTGAAGATATTCAGCTCAGAGTTAGACTATAACTGATCTGTCATCATTAGTGAAGATATGCAGCTCAGAGTTAGACTATAACTGACTATAACTGATCTGTCATCATTAGTGAAGATATGCAGCTCTGAGTTAGACTGTAACTGATCTGTCATCATTAGAAGATATGCAGCTCAGAGTTAGACTATAACTGATCTGTCATCATTAGGGAAGATATACAGCTCAGAGTTAGACTATAACTGATCTGTCATCATTAGTGAAGATATGCAGCTCAGAGTTAGACTATAACTGACTATAACTGATCTGTCATCATTAGTGAAGATATGCAGCTCAGAGTTAGACTATAACTGACTATAACTTATCTGTCATCATTAGTGAAGATATGCAGCTCAGAGTTAGACTATAACTGATCTGTCATCATTAGTGAAGATATGCAGCTCAGAGTTAGACTATAACTGACTATAACTGATCTGTCATCATTAGTGAAGATATGCAGCTCAGAGTTAGACTATAACTGACTATAACTGATCTGTCATCATTAGTGAAGATATGGAGCTCAGAGTTAGACTGTAACTTATGCAGCTCAGAGTTAGACTGTAACTGATCTGTCATCATTAGTGAAGATATGCAGCTCAGAGTTAGACTGTAACTGATCTGTCATCATTAGTGAAGATATGCAGCTCAGAGTTAGACTATAACTGATCTGTGATCATCAGTGAAGATATGCAGCGCAGAGTTAGACTATAACTGATCTGTCATCATTAGTGAAGATATGCAGCGCAGAGTTAGACTATAACTGATCTGTCATCATTAGTGAAGATATGCAGCTCAGAGTTAGACTATAACTGACTATAACTGATCTGTCATCATTAGTGAAGATATGCAGCTCAGAGTTAGACTATAACTGATCTGTCATCATTAGTGAAGATATGCAGCTCAGAGTTAGACTATAACTGACTATAACTGATCTGTCATCATTAGTAAAGATATGCAGCTCAGAGTAAGACTATAACGGATCTGTCATCATTAGTGAAGATATGCAGCTCAGAGTTAGACTATAACTGATCTGTCATCATTAGTGAAGATATTCAGCTCAGAGTTAGACTATAACTGATCTGTCATCATTAGTGAAGATATGCAGCTCAGAGTTAGGCTATAACTGATCTGTCATCATTAGTGAAGATATGCAGCTCAGAGTTAGACTATAACTGATCTGTCATCATCAGTGAAGATATGCAGCTCAGAGTTAGACTATAACTGACTATAACTGATCTGTTATCATTAGTGAAGATATGCAGCTCAGAGTTAGACTGTAACTGATCTGTCATCATTAGTGAAGATATGCAGCTCAGAGTTAGACTATAACTGATCTGTCGTCATTAGTGAAGATATGCAGCTCAGAGTTAGACTGTAACTGATCTGTCATCATCAGTGAAGATATGCAGCTCAGAGTTAGACTGTAACGGACTATAACTGATCTGTCATCATTAGTGAAGATATGCAGCTCAGAGTTAGACTATAACAGACTATAACTGATCTGTCATCATTAGGGAAGATATACAGCTCAGAGTTAGACTATAACTGATCTGTCATCATTAGTGAAGATATTCAGCTCAGAGTTAGACTATAACTGATCTGTCATCATTAGTGAAGATATGCAGCTCAGAGTTAGACTATAACTGATCTCTCGTCATTAGTGAAGATATGCAGCTCAGAGTTAGACTGTAACTGATCTGTCATCATCAGTGAAGATATGCAGCTCAGAGTTAGACTATAACGGACTATAACTGATCTGTCATCATTAGTGAAGATATGCAGCTCAGAGTTAGACTATAACAGACTATAACTGATCTGTCATCATTAGTGAAGATATTCAGCTCAGAGTTAGACTATAACTGATCTGTCATCATCAGTGAAGATATGCAGCTCAGAGTTAGACTATAACTGACTATAACGGATCTGTCATCATTAGTGAAGATATGCAGCTCAGAGTTAGACTGTAACTGACTATAACGGATCTGTCATCATTAGTGAAGATATGCAGCTCAGAGTTAGACTATAACTGATCTGTCATCATTAGTGAAGATATTCAGCTCAGAGTTAGACTATAACTGATCTGTCATCATTAGTGAAGATATGCAGCTCAGAGTTAGACTATAACTGACTATAACTGATCTGTCATCATTAGTGAAGATATGCAGCTCTGAGTTAGACTGTAACTGATCTGTCATCATTAGAAGATATGCAGCTCAGAGTTAGACTATAACTGATCTGTCATCATTAGGGAAGATATACAGCTCAGAGTTAGACTATAACTGATCTGTCATCATTAGTGAAGATATGCAGCTCAGAGTTAGACTATAACTGACTATAACTGATCTGTCATCATTAGTGAAGATATGCAGCTCAGAGTTAGACTATAACTGACTATAACTTATCTGTCATCATTAGTGAAGATATGCAGCTCAGAGTTAGACTATAACTGATCTGTCATCATTAGTGAAGATATGCAGCTCAGAGTTAGACTATAACTGACTATAACTGATCTGTCATCATTAGTGAAGATATGCAGCTCAGAGTTAGACTATAACTGACTATAACTGATCTGTCATCATTAGTGAAGATATGGAGCTCAGAGTTAGACTGTAACTTATGCAGCTCAGAGTTAGACTGTAACTGATCTGTCATCATTAGTGAAGATATGCAGCTCAGAGTTAGACTGTAACTGATCTGTCATCATTAGTGAAGATATGCAGCTCAGAGTTAGACTATAACTGATCTGTGATCATCAGTGAAGATATGCAGCGCAGAGTTAGACTATAACTGATCTGTCATCATTAGTGAAGATATGCAGCGCAGAGTTAGACTATAACTGATCTGTCATCATTAGTGAAGATATGCAGCTCAGAGTTAGACTATAACTGACTATAACTGATCTGTCATCATTAGTGAAGATATGCAGCTCAGAGTTAGACTATAACTGATCTGTCATCATTAGTGAAGATATGCAGCTCAGAGTTAGACTATAACTGACTATAACTGATCTGTCATCATTAGTAAAGATATGCAGCTCAGAGTAAGACTATAACGGATCTGTCATCATTAGTGAAGATATGCAGCTCAGAGTTAGACTATAACTGATCTGTCATCATTAGTGAAGATATTCAGCTCAGAGTTAGACTATAACTGATCTGTCATCATTAGTGAAGAAATGCAGCTCAGAGTTAGGCTATAACTGATCTGTCATCATTAGTGAAGATATGCAGCGCAGAGTTAGACTATAACTGATCTGTCATCATCAGTGAAGATATGCAGCTCAGAGTTAGACTATAACTGACTATAACTGATCTGTTATCATTAGTGAAGATATGCAGCTCAGAGTTAGACTGTAACTGATCTGTCATCATTAGTGAAGATATGCAGCTCAGAGTTAGACTATAACTGATCTGTCGTCATTAGTGAAGATATGCAGCTCAGAGTTAGACTGTAACTGATCTGTCATCATCAGTGAAGATATGCAGCTCAGAGTTAGACTGTAACTGACTATAACTGATCTGTCATCATTAGTGAAGATATGCAGCTCAGAGTTAGACTATAACTGATCTGTCATCATTAGGGAAGATATACAGCTCAGAGTTAGACTATAACTGATCTGTCATCATTAGTGAAGATATGCAGCTCAGAGTTAGACTATAACTGACTATAACTGATCTGTCATCATTAGTGAAGATATGCAGCTCTGAGTTAGACTGTAACTGATCTGTCATCATCAGTGAAGATATGCAGCTCAGAGTTAGACTGTAACTGACTATAACTGATCTGTCATCATTAGTGAAGATATTCAGCTCAGAGTTAGACTATAACTGATCTGTCATCATTAGTGAAGATATGCAGCTCAGAGTTAGACTGTAACTGACTATAACTGATCTGTCATCATTAGTGAAGATATGCAGCTCAGAGTTAGACTATAACTGATCTGTCATCATTAGTGAAGATATTCAGCTCAGAGTTAGACTATAACTGACTGTAACTGATCTGTCATCATTAGTGAAGATATGCAGCTCAGAGTTAGACTATAACTGACTATAACTTATCTGTCATCATTAGTGAAGATATGCAGCTCAGAGTTAGACTATAACTGATCTGTCATCATTAGTGAAGATATGCAGCTCAGAGTTAGACTATAACTGACTATAACTGATCTGTCATCATTAGTGAAGATATGCAGCTCAGAGTTAGACTATAACTGACTATAACTGATCTGTCATCATTAGTGAAGATATGGAGCTCAGAGTTAGACTGTAACTTATGCAGCTCAGAGTTAGACTGTAACTGATCTGTCATCATTAGTGAAGATATGCAGCTCAGAGTTAGAATGTAACTGATCTGTCATCATTAGTGAAGATATGCAGCTCAGAGTTAGACTATAACTGATCTGTGATCATCAGTGAAGATATGCAGCGCAGAGTTAGACTATAACTGATCTGTCATCATTAGTGAAGATATGCAGCGCAGAGTTAGACTATAACTGATCTGTCATCATTAGTGAAGATATGCAGCTCAGAGTTAGACTATAACTGACTATAACTGATCTGTCATCATTAGTGAAGATATGCAGCTCAGAGTTAGACTATAACTGATCTGTCATCATTAGTGAAGATATGTAGCTCAGAGTTAGACTATAACTGACTATAACTGATCTGTCATCATTAGTAAAGATATGCAGCTCAGAGTAAGACTATAACGGATCTGTCATCATTAGTGAAGATATGCAGCTCAGAGTTAGACTATAACTGATCTGTCATCATTAGTGAAGATATTCAGCTCAGAGTTAGACTATAACTGATCTGTCATCATTAGTGAAGATATGCAGCTCAGAGTTAGGCTATAACTGATCTGTCATCATTAGTGAAGATATGCAGCGCAGAGTTAGACTATAACTGATCTGTCATCATCAGTGAAGATATGCAGCTCAGAGTTAGACTATAACTGACTATAACTGATCTGTTATCATTAGTGAAGATATGCAGCTCAGAGTTAGACTGTAACTGATCTGTCATCATTAGTGAAGATATGCAGCTCAGAGTTAGACTATAACTGATCTGTCGTCATTAGTGAAGATATGCAGCTCAGAGTTAGACTGTAACTGATCTGTCATCATCAGTGAAGATATGCAGCTCAGAGTTAGACTGTAACGGACTATAACTGATCTGTCATCATTAGTGAAGATATGCAGCTCAGAGTTAGACTATAACAGACTATAACTGATCTGTCATCATTAGGGAAGATATACAGCTCAGAGTTAGACTATAACTGATCTGTCATCATTAGTGAAGATATTCAGCTCAGAGTTAGACTATAACTGATCTGTCATCATCAGTGAAGATATGCAGCTCAGAGTTAGACTATAACTGACTATAACGGATCTGTCATCATTAGTGAAGATATGCAGCTCAGAGTTAGACTGTAACTGACTATAACGGATCTGTCATCATTAGTGAAGATATGCAGCTCAGAGTTAGACAATAACTGATCTGTCATCATTAGTGAAGATATTCAGCTCAGAGTTAGACTATAACTGATCTGTCATCATTAGTGAAGATATGCAGCTCAGAGTTAGACTGTAACTGACTATAACTGATCTGTCATCATTAGTGAAGATATGCAGCTCAGAGTTAGACTATAACTGATCTGTCATCATTAGGGAAGATATACAGCTCAGAGTTAGACTATAACTGATCTGTCATCATTAGTGAAGATATGCAGCTCAGAGTTAGACTATAACTGACTATAACTGATCTGTCATCATTAGTGAAGATATGCAGCTCTGAGTTAGACTGTAACTGATCTGTCATCATCAGTGAAGATATGCAGCTCAGAGTTAGACTGTAACTGACTATAACTGATCTGTCATCATTAGTGAAGATATTCAGCTCAGAGTTAGACTATAACTGATCTGTCATCATTAGTGAAGATATGCAGCTCAGAGTTAGACTGTAACTGACTATAACTGATCTGTCATCATTAGTGAAGATATGCAGCTCAGAGTTAGACTATAACTGATCTGTCATCATTAGTGAAGATATTCAGCTCAGAGTTAGACTATAACTGACTGTAACTGATCTGTCATCATCAGTGAAGATATGCAGCTCAGAGTTAGACTTTAACTGACTATAACTGATCTGTCATCATTAGTGAAGATATGCAGCTCTGAGTTAGACTATAACTGATCTGTCATCATTAGTGAAGATATTCAGCTCAGAGTTAGACTATAACTGATCTGTCATCATCAGTGAAGATATGCAGCTCAGAGTTAGACTATAACTGATCTGTCATCATTAGTGAAGATATGGAGCTCAGAGTTAGACTATAACTGATCTGTCATCATCAGTGAAGATATTCAGCTCAGAGTTAGACTATAACTGATCTGTCATCATTAGTGAAGATATGCAGCTCAGAGTTAGACTATAACTGATCTGTCATCATTAGTGAAGATATGCAGCTCAGAGTTAGACTATAACTGACTTTAACTGATCTGTCATCATCAGTGAAGATATGCAGCTCAGAGTTAGACTATAACTGATCTGTCATCATTAGTGAAGATATGCAGCTCAGAGTTAGACTATAACTGATCTGTCATCATTAGTGAAGATATTCAGCTCAGAGTTAGACTATAACTGATCTGTCATCATTAGTGAAGATATGCAGCTCAGAGTTAGACTGTAACTGACTATAACTGATCTGTCATCATTAGTGAAGATATGCAGCTCAGAGTTAGACTGTAACTGATCTGTCATCATTAGTGAAGATATTCAGCTCAGAGTTAGACTATAACTGACCATAACTGATCTGTCATCATTAGTGAAGATATTCAGCTCAGAGTTAGACTATAACTGATCTGTCATCATCAGTGAAGATATGCAGCTCAGAGTTAGACTATAACTGATCTGTCATCATTAGTGAAGATATGCAGCTCAGAGTTAGACTATAACGGATCTGTCATCATTAGTGAAGATATGCAGCTCAGAGTTAGACTGTAACTGACTATAACGGATCTGTCATCATTAGTGAAGATATGCAGCTCAGAGTTAGACTATAACTGATCTGTCATCATTAGTGAAGATATGCAGCTCAGAGTTAGACTGTAACTGACTATAACTGATCTGTCATCATTAGTGAAGATATGCAGCTCAGAGTTAGACTATAACTGATCTGTCATCATTAGTGAAGATATGCAGCTCAGAGTTAGACTATAACTGACTATAACTGATCTGTCATCATTAGTGAAGATATGCAGCTCTGATTTAGACTGTAACTGATCTGTCATCATCAGTGAAGATATGCAGCTCAGAGTTAGACTGTAACTGACTATAACTGATCTGTCATCATTAGTGAAGATATGCAGCTCAGAGTCAGACTATAACTGATCTGTCATCATTAGTGAAGATATTCAGCTCAGAGTTAGACTATAACTGATCTGTCATCATTAGTGAAGATATGCAGCTCAGAGTTAGACTGTAACTGACTATAACTGATCTGTCATCATTAGTGAAGATATGCAGCTCAGAGTTAGACTATAACTGATCTGTCATCATTAGTGAAGATATGCAGCTCAGAGTTAGACTATAATGAATCTGTCATCATTAGTGAAGATATGCAGCTCAGAGTTAGACTGTAACTGACTATAACGGATCTGTCCTCATTAGTGAAGATATGCAGCTCAGAGTTAGACTAAAACTGATCTGTCATCATTAGTGAAAATATGCAGCTCAGAGTTAGACTGTAACTGACTATAACTGATCTGTCATCATTAGTGAAGATATGCAGCTCAGAGTTAGACTATAACTGATCTGTCATCATTAGTGAAGATATGCAGCTCAGAGTTAGACTATAACTGACTATAACTGATCTGTCATCATCAGTGAAGATATGCAGCTCAGAGTTAGACTATAACTGATCTGTCATCATTAGTGAAGATATGCAGCTCAGAGTTAAACTATAACTGACTATAACTGATCTGTCATCATTAGTGAAGATATGCAGCTCTGAGTTAGACTGTAACTGATCTGTCATCATTAGTGAAGATATGCAGCTCTGAGTTAGACTATAACTGATCTGTCATCATTAGTGAAGATATGCAGCTCAGAGTTAGACTGTAACTGACTATAACTGATCTGTCATCATTAGTGAAGATATGCAGCTCAGAGTTAGACTATAACTGATCTGTCATCATTAGTGAAGATATGCAGCTCAGAGTTAGACTATAACGAATCTGTCATCATTAGTGAAGATATGCAGCTCAGAGTTAGACTGTAACTGACTATAACGGATCTGTCATCATTAGTGAAGATATGCAGCTCAGAGTTAGACTATAACTGATCTGTCATCATTAGTGAAGATATGCAGCTCAGAGTTAGACTGTAACTGACTATAACTGATCTGTCATCATTAGTGAAGATATGCAGCTCAGAGTTAGACTATAACTGATCTGTCATCATTAGTGAAGATATGCATCTCAGAGTTAGACTATAACTGACTATAACTGATCTGTCATCATTAGTGAAGATATGCAGCTCAGAGTTAGACTATAACTGATCTGTCATCATTAGTGAAGATATGCAGCTCAGAGTTAGACTATAACGGATCTGTCATCATTAGTGAAGATATGCAGCTCAGAGTTAGACTGTAACTGACTATAACGGATCTGTCATCATTAGTGAAGATATGCAGCTCAGAGTTAGACTATAACTGATCTGTCATCATTAGTGAAGATATGCAGCTCAGAGTTAGACTGTAACTGACTATAACTGATCTGTCATCATTAGTGAAGATATGCAGCTCAGAGTTAGACTATAACTGATCTGTCATCATTAGTGAAGATATGCATCTCAGAGTTAGACTATAACTGACTATAACTGATCTGTCATCATTAGTGAAGATATGCAGCTCTGAGTTAGACTGTAACTGATCTGTCATCATCAGTGAAGATATGCAGCTCAGAGTTAGACTGTAACTGATCTGTCATCATTAGTGAAGATATTCAGCTCAGAGTTAGACTATAACTGATCTGTCATCATTAGTGAAGATATGCAGCTCAGAGTTAGACTGTAACTGACTATAACTGATCTGTCATCATTAGTGAAGATATGCAGCTCAGAGTTAGACTATAACTGATCTGTCATCATTAGTGAAGATATGCAGCTCAGAGTTAGACTATAACGAATCTGTCATCATTAGTGAAGATATGCAGCTCAGAGTTAGACTGTAACTGACTATAACGGATCTGTCATCATTAGTGAAGATATGCAGCTCAGAGTTAGACTATAACTGATCTGTCATCATTAGTGAAAATATGCAGCTCAGAGTTAGACTGTAACTGACTATAACTGATCTGTCATCATTAGTGAAGATATGCAGCTCAGAGTTAGACTATAACTGATCTGTCATCATTAGTGAAGATATGCAGCTCAGAGTTAGACTATAACTGACTATAACTGATCTGTCATCATCAGTGAAGATATGCAGCTCAGAGTTAGACTATAACTGATCTGTCATCATTAGTGAAGATATGCAGCTCAGAGTTAGACTATAACTGACTATAACTGATCTGTCATCATTAGTGAAGATATGCAGCTCTGAGTTAGACTGTAACTGATCTGTCATCATTAGTGAAGATATGCAGCTCTGAGTTAGACTGTAACTGATCTGTCATCATCAGTGAAGATATGCAGCTCAGAGTTAGACTGTAACTGACTATAACTGATCTGTCATCATTAGTGAAGATATGCAGCTCAGAGTTAGACTATAACTGATCTGTCATCATTAGTGAAGATATTCAGCTCAGAGTTAGACTATAACTGATCTGTCATCATTAGTGAAGATATGCAGCTCAGAGTTAGACTGTAACTGACTATAACTGATCTGTCATCATTAGTGAAGATATGCAGCTCAGAGTTAGACTATAACTGATCTGTCATCATTAGTGAAGATATGCAGCTCAGAGTTAGACTATAACTGATCTGTCATCATTAGTGAAAATATGCAGCTCAGAGTTAGACTGTAACTGACCATAACGGATCTGTCATCATTAGTGAAGATATGCAGCTCAGAGTTAGACTATAACTGATCTGTCATCATTAGTGAAGATATGCAGCTCAGAGTTAGACTGTAACTGACTATAACGGATCTGTCATCATTAGTGAAGATATGCAGCTCAGAGTTAGACTATAACTGATCTGTCATCATTAGTGAAGATATGCAGCTCAGAGTTAGACTATAACTGATCTGTCATCATTAGTGAAGATATGCAGCTCAGAGTTAGACTATAACTGACTATAACTGATCTGTCATCATTAGTGAAGATATGCAGCTCTGAGTTAGACTGTAACTGATCTGTCATCATCAGTGAAGATATGCAGCTCAGAGTTAGACTGTAACTGACTATAACTGATCTGTCATCATTAGTGAAGATATGCAGCTCAGAGTTAGACTGTAACTGATCTGGGTATAAGACTGTCTTAGACATTGCTAGATAACGGGGCATGAACAGGACATTGATCTAGTATTTCTCTTTGGGTGGATAGGTTGTTTTTGTTGGTCTGATGGCAGCTAACAACAGGCAGTGCCTTGCGAAAGTATTCACCCCTCTTGGCATTTTTCCTATTTTGTTGCCTTACTACCTGGAATTAAAATAGATTTTGAGGGGGTTTGTATCATTTGATTTACACAACACGCCGACCATTTTGAAGATGCAAAATATTTTTTTATTGTGAAACAAACAAGAAATAAGACAAAAACAACTTGAGTGTGCATATATTCAACCCCCCCAAAAGTCAATACCTTGTAGAGCCACCTGTTGCAGAAATTACAAGTCTCTTGGGGTGTGTCTCTATAAGCTTGGCACATCTGTCCACTGTGTTTTTTGCTCATTCTTCAAGGCAAAACTGCTCCAGCTCCTTCAAGTTAGAGGTCATTTCGCAGTCTCCTCTACACATGTCTACGGTGACGGTAGAGGTTTGAATCCCGTCTAGTGCCGTTTGACACAACCTACATAGTTTCCCACCGTCATCCTCGCTCTGTTAAAAAATTATCTGAAAATACCATTCTCTGAGACACTTTGTGAATTAATGGATAGTAAAAACTAGTGGTAGTCAGTAGTAATAGTAGAGATCGTAGACTAGTGGTAGTCAGTAGTAATAGTAGAGATCGTAGTGGTAGTCAGTAGTAATAGTAGAGATCGTAGTGGTAGTCAGTAGTAATAGTAGAGATCGTAGTGGTAGTCAGTAGTAATAGTAGAGATCGTAGACTAGTGGTAGTCAGTAGTAATAGTAGAGATTGTAGTGGTAGTCAGTAGTAATAGTAGAGATAGTAGACTAGTGGTAGTCAGTAGTAATAGTAGAGATCGTAGACTAGGGGTAGTCAGTAGTAATAGTAGAGATCGTAGTGGTAGTCAGTAGTAATAGTAGAGATCATAGACTAGTGGTAGTCAGTAGTAATAGTAGAGATTGTAGTGGTAGTCAGTAGTAATAGTAGAGATCGTAGTGGTAGTCAGTAGTAATAGTAGAGATCGTAGTGGTAGTCAGTAGTAATAGTAGAGATCGTAGACTAGTGGTAGTCAGTAGTAATAGTAGAGATCGTAGACTAGTGGTAGTCAGTAGTAATAGTAGAGATCGTAGACTAGTGGTAGTCAGTAGTAATAGTAGAGATCGTAGTGGTAGTCAGTAGTAATAGTAGAGATCGTAGACTAGTGGTAGTCAGTAGTAATAGTAGAGATAGTAGACTAGTGGTAGTCAGTAGTAATAGTAGAGATCGTAGACTAGTGGTAGTCAGTAGTAATAGTAGAGATCGTAGTGGTAGTCAGTAGTAATAGTAGAGATAGTAGACTAGTGGTAGTCAGTAGTAATAGTAGAGATCGTAGTGGTAGTCAGTAGTAATAGTAGAGATCGTAGTGGTAGTCAGTAGTAATAGTAGAGATCGTAGTGGTAGTCAGTAGTAATAGTAGAGATAGTAGTGGTAGTCAGTAGTAATAGTAGAGATAGTAGACTAGTGGTAGTCAGTAGTAATAGTAGAGATCGTAGACTAGTGGTTGTCAGTAGTAATAGTAGAGATCGTAGTGGTAGTCAGTAGTAATAGTAGAGATAGTAGACTAGTGGTAGTCAGTAGTAATAGTAGAGATTGTAGTGGTAGTCAGTAGTAATAGTAGAGATCGTAGTGGTAGTCAGTAGTAATAGTAGAGATCGTAGTGGTAGTCAGTAGTAATAGTAGAGATCGTAGTGGTAGTCAGTAGTAATAGTAGAGATCGTAGTGGTAGTCAGTAGTAATAGTAGAGATAGTAGACTAGTGGTAGTCAGTAGTAATAGTAGAGATCGTAGTGGTAGTCAGTAGTAATAGTAGAGATCGTAGTGGTAGTCAGTAGTAATAGTAGAGATCGTAGACTAGTGGTAGTCAGTAGTAATAGTAGAGATTGTAGTGGTAGTCAGTAGTAATAGTAGAGATAGTAGACTAGTGGTAGTCAGTAGTAATAGTAGAGATCGTAGACTAGGGGTAGTCAGTAGTAATAGTAGAGATCGTAGTGGTAGTCAGTAGTAATAGTAGAGATCATAGACTAGGGGTAGTCAGTAGTAATAGTAGAGATTGTAGTGGTAGTCAGTAGTAATAGTAGAGATCGTAGTGGTAGTCAGTAGTAATAGTAGAGATCGTAGTGGTAGTCAGTAGTAATAGTAGAGATTGTAGTGGTAGTCAGTAGTAATAGTAGAGATCGTAGACTAGTGGTAGTCAGTAGTAATAGTAGAGATCGTAGACTAGTGGTAGTCAGTAGTAATAGTAGAGATCGTAGTGGTAGTCAGTAGTAATAGTAGAGATCGTAGACTAGTGGTAGTCAGTAGTAATAGTAGAGATAGTAGACTAGTGGTAGTCAGTAGTAATAGTAGAGATCGTAGACTAGTGGTAGTCAGTAGTAATAGTAGAGATCGTAGTGGTAGTCAGTAGTAATAGTAGAGATAGTAGACTAGTGGTAGTCAGTAGTAATAGTAGAGATCGTAGTGGTAGTCAGTAGTAATAGTAGAGATCGTAGTGGTAGTCAGTAGTAATAGTAGAGATCGTAGTGGTAGTCAGTAGTAATAGTAGAGATAGTAGTGGTAGTCAGTAGTAATAGTAGAGATAGTAGACTAGTGGTAGTCAGTAGTAATAGTAGAGATCGTAGACTAGTGGTTGTCAGTAGTAATAGTAGAGATCGTAGTGGTAGTCAGTAGTAATAGTAGAGATAGTAGACTAGTGGTAGTCAGTAGTAATAGTAGAGATTGTAGTGGTAGTCAGTAGTAATAGTAGAGATCGTAGTGGTAGTCAGTAGTAGTAATAGTAGAGATCGTAGTGGTAGTCAGTAGTAATAGTAGAGATCGTAGTGGTAGTCAGTAGTAATAGTAGAGATCGTAGTGGTAGTCAGTAGTAATAGTAGAGATAGTAGACTAGTGGTAGTCAGTAGTAATAGTAGAGATCGTAGTGGTAGTCAGTAGTAATAGTAGAGATCGTAGTGGTAGTCAGTAGTAATAGTAGAGATCGTAGTGGTAGTCAGTAGTAATAGTAGAGATCGTAGTGGTAGTCAGTAGTAATAGTAGAGATAGTAGACTAGTGGTAGTCAGTAGTAATAGTAGAGATAGTAGACTAGTGGTAGTCAGTAGTAATAGTAGAGATCGTAGTGGTAGTCAGTAGTAATAGTAGAGATAGTAGACTAGTGGTAGTCAGTAGTAATATTAGAGATCGTAGACTAGTGGTAGTCAGTAGTAATAGTAGAGATAGTAGTGGTAGTCAGTAGTAATAGTAGAGATAGTAGACTAGTGGTAGTCAGTAGTAATATTAGAGATCGTAGACTATTGGTAGTCAGTAGTAATAGTAGAGATCGTAGTGGTAGTCAGTAGTAATAGTAGAGATCGTAGACTAGTGGTAGTCAGTAGTAATAGTAGAGATAGTAGACTAGTGGTAGTCAGTAGTAATATTAGAGATCGTAGTGGTAGTCAGTAGTAATAGTAGAGATCGTAGTGGTAGTCAGTAGTAATAGTAGAGATAGTAGACTAGTGGTAGTCAGTAGTAATAGTAGAGCTCGTAGTGGTAGTCAGTAGTAATTGTAGAGATCGTAGTGGTAGTCAGTAGTAATAGTAGAGATAGTAGACTAGTGGTAGTCAGTAGTAATAGTAGAGATCGTAGACTAGTGGTAGTCAGTAGTAATAGTAGAGATAGTAGTGGTAGTCAGTAGTAATAGTAGAGATCGTAGTGGTAGTCAGTAGTAATAGTAGAGATCGTAGACTAGTGGTAGTCAGTAGTAATAGTAGAGATCGTAGTGGTAGTCAGTAGTTATAGTATAGATCGTAGTGGTAGTCAGTAGTAATAGTAGAGATAGTAGACTAGTGGTAGTCAGTAGTAATAGTAGAGATCGTAGTGGTAGTCAGTAGTAATAGTAGAGATAGTAGACTAGTGGTAGTCAGTAGTAATAGTAGAGATCATAGACTAGTGGTAGTCAGTAGTAATAGTAGAGATAGTAGACTAGTGGTAGTCAGTAGTAATAGTAGAGATAGTAGTGGTAGTCAGTAGTAATAGTAGAGATCGTAGTGGTAGTCAGTAGTAATAGTAGAGATCGTAGACTAGTGGTAGTCAGTAGTAATAGTAGAGATCGTAGTGGTAGTCAGTAGTAATAGTATAGATCGTAGTGGTAGTCAGTAGTAATAGTAGAGATAGTAGACTAGTGGTAGTCAGTAGTAATAGTAGAGATCGTAGTGGTAGTCAGTAGTAATAGTATAGATCGTAGTGGTAGTCAGTAGTAATAGTAGAGATCGTAGTGGTAGTCAGTAGTAATAGTAGAGATCGTAGTGGTAGTCAGTAGTAATAGTAGAGATCGTAGACTAGTGGTAGTCAGTAGTAATAGTAGAGATTGTAGTGGTAGTCAGTAGTAATAGTAGAGATAGTAGACTAGTGGTAGTCAGTAGTAATAGTAGAGATAGTAGACTAGTGGTAGTCAGTAGTAATATTAGAGATCGTAGTGGTAGTCAGTAGTAATAGTAGAGATCGTAGACTAGTGGTAGTCAGTAGTAATAGTAGAGATTGTAGTGGTAGTCAGTAGTAATAGTAGAGATAGTAGACTAGTGGTAGTCAGTAGTAATAGTAGAGATAGTAGACTAGTGGTAGTCAGTAGTAATAGTAGAGATCGTAGTGGTAGTCAGTAGTAATACTAGAGATCGTAGTGGTAGTCAGTAGTAATAGTAGAGATAGTAGACTAGTGGTAGTCAGTAGTAATAGTAGAGCTCGTAGTGGTAGTCAGTAGTAATTGTAGAGATCGTAGTGGTAGTCAGTAGTAATAGTAGAGATAGTAGACTAGTGGTAGTCAGTAGTAATAGTAGAGATCGTAGACTAGTGGTAGTCAGTAGTAATAGTAGAGATAGTAGTGGTAGTCAGTAGTAATAGTAGAGATCGTAGTGGTAGTCAGTAGTAATAGTAGAGATCGTAGACTAGTGGTAGTCAGTAGTAATAGTAGAGATCGTAGTGGTAGTCAGTAGTAATAGTAGAGATCGTAGTGGTAGTCAGTAGTAATAGTAGAGATCGTAGACTAGGGGTAGTCAGTAGTAATAGTAGAGATTGTAGTGGTAGTCAGTAGTAATAGTAGAGATCGTAGACTAGTGGTTAGTTTGCCATCAAGCCATGTCTCAAGATATTTGTAGGAAGAAACTCGCTCAATTTGTGTACAGTTCAGACGAATCATTATACATTCATTTACATCTGGGTTATGGGCCTTAGAAAAAAAAAGGTGTTTTGTTTGCATTTGGCCCTAACTTTAGAACCGCTAGTGATCTCTGCAGTGGTTGAAAAGTGAGACTTCAAACGTGTAAAGGCTTGGTGTGGAAGGGAAGGCTGTTTGTACGGCTGGCTGGCTTTATGGTGAGAAGAGATCTGTATATAATGACAAGATGCTTATGTCTCTGTGTGGGCAGGCAGGCGACAAGCTTAGGTCCCAAAATAAACCCCATAGAAACCCATTGGTCTTGATTTGGACAGATTTTGGCGAGAGTGAAACCTCTTGCTTTCTTCATCTTTTCCTCTCCAGGGTACAGCAGAACGTTTTCTCAACACATTGCAAAGGTTGGCTGTAGTAGGTGGCACTGGCTTGGTAACTGATGTTTGACATGAAACTAAACGAGAGGTTCAATCCTGGTGCTGAGCTAGTGCGTAGCAGGAAGCTAATTATTGTATGACGTGTTTGTAGGTGAGGTGAATGTTCAGTCTCCTATTGACTGAGGTGAATGTTCAGTCTCCTATTGACTGAGGTGAATGTTCTGTCTCCTATTGACTGAGGTGAATGTTCAGTCTCCTATTGACTGAGGTGAATGTTCGGTCTCCTATTGACTGAGGTGAATGTTCGGTCTCCTATTGACTGTGGTGAATGTTCTGTCTCCTATTGACTGAGGTGAATGTTCAGTCTCCTATTGACTGAGGTGAATGTTCTGAGAGAGAGAGAGGGACAGAGAGAGAGAGGCAGAGAGAGAGGGGCAGAGAGAGAGAGGGGCAGAGAGAGAGAGGAGCAGAGAGAGAGGATTAGAGAGAGATGGGCAGAGAGAGAGAGGAGCAGAGAGAGAGAGGAGCAGAGAGAGAGAGGGACAGAGAGAGAGAGGGGCAGAGAGAGAGAGGAGCAGAGAGAGAGAGGGGCAGAGAGAGAGAGGAGCAGAGAGAGAGAGGAGCAGAGAGAGAGAGGAGCAGAGAGAGAGAGGAGCAGAGAGAGAGAGAAGCAGAGAGAGAGAGGGGCAGAGAGAGAGAGGAGCAGAGAGAGAGATGGGCAGAGAGAGAGAGGGGCAGAGAGAGAGAGGGGCAGAGCGAGAGAGGGGCAGAGCGAGAGAGGGGCAGAGCGAGAGAGGGGCAGAGCGAGAGAGGAGGGCAGAGCGAGAGAGGGGCAGAGCCAGAGAGGGGCAGAGTCAGAGAGGGGCAGAGTCAGAGAGGGGCAGAGTCAGAGAGGAGCAGAGTCAGAGAGGGACAGAGTCAGAGAGGGGCAGAGTCAGAGAGGGGCAGAGTCAGAGAGGGG
>NC_074682.1:58476601-58505881 GCF_029448725.1 Salvelinus fontinalis | reverse complement strand
AAGAGGACCACCATGTAGACAGAATGCAGACAGAGACAGACTGCAGACGAAGATAGAAGAAGCAGAATGGGAACATGCATCTGGAGCGGCTCCCGATTGACTCACAGTAACAGAAGACCAGAAGGGATCGTTATTCTCCTGTGGACGTACGCCTCTCCTCTCGTTGCCTCTCTCGTTGCCGGTCTCACTGGTCTAGCTGGCTGCCCTTAGTGTTCTCTGGATGGTCGTATGGTCGTATGGTCTTCTCTCCACACTGTCGCTGACTGAGGGATCTTAGCTCTGTATCTCAAATTGACAACGGGATTTAGCTCTTCCTCTGTCTGTCGGTGGGCGTCTGTCTCTCTCTCTCTGTCTCTCTCTCTATCGTGTGGTTTATCACCAATATCGCCGGTATTGCCGGGCACATTCCAGTGGTATTCATCCCTCTCTTCATTCCTTCTTTTTCTCTCTCTCTCTCAACCCCCCCCCCCCCCCCCCCCCGCCGTAAAGTTTTGTCTGTGGTTTGTACTCCTTCTTTGTCGAGGGACTGAGCAATACTAGCTAGTCAAGTCATCATGGGGGACCTGACGAACAGTGATTATTACTCTAAGAACCAAAGAAACGATGGCAGCAGTAACCACGAGGGGGGCTTTGGGGTCTCGGTCATGGAGTTGCGTGAACTCATGGAGCTGAGAGGCAGCGAGGCGGTGGTTAAGATCCAGGAGGACTACGGGGACATGGATGGGCTCTGTCAACGGCTCAAAACATCACCCACGGAAGGTAAGTCACACTACTTCACACCGGCCTCCGGGCTTGATGTGTGTGTGTGTGTGTGTGTGTGTGTGTGTGTGTGTGTGTGTGTGTGTGTGTGTGGGTGGAGGGGTGAGGTGCGGGGGGTGCTGTGTGTGTGTCGGTGTGTGTCGGTGTGTGTGTGTGTGGAGGGGTGAGGTGCGGGGGGTGCTGTGTGTGTGTGTGTGTGTGTGTGTGGAGGGGTGAGATGCGGGGGGTTCTGTGTGTGTGTCGGTGTGTGTCGGTGTGTGTCCGTGTCGCAGTGTGTGTGTTAATAACCAGCCAAATCAAATCAAATTGTATTGGTCACATACACATATGTAGCAGATGTTAATGCGGGTGTGTAGCGAAAATGCTTGTGTTCCTAGTTCCAACAGTGCAGTAATATCTAACAATTCACAACAATGCACACAAATCTAAAAGTAGAAGAAGGGAATTACGAAATATACACTACCGTTGAAAAGTTTGGGGTCACATAGAAATGTCCTTGTTTTCCATGAAAACATACATGAAATGAATTGCAAAATGAATATGAAAATATAGCAAAGGCGTTGACAAGGTTATAAATAATGATTTTTAATTGAAATAATAATTGTGTCCTTCAAACTTTGCTTTCGTCAAGGAATCCTCCATTTGCAGCAATTACAGCCCTGCAGACCTTTGTCATTCTAGTTGTCTATTTGTTGAGGTAATCTGAAGAGATTTCACCCCATGCTTCCTGAAGCACCTCCCACAAGTTGGATTGGCTTGATGGGCACTTCTTACGTACCGTACGGTCAAGCTGCTCCCACAACAGCTCAATAGGGTTGAGATCCGGTGACTGTGCCGGCCACTCCATTATAGACAGAATACCAGCTGACTGCTTCTTCCCTAAATAGTTATTACATAGTTTGGAGCTGTGCTTTGGGTCGTTGTCCTGTTGTAGGAGGAAATTGGCTCCAATTAAGTGCCGTCCACAAGGTATGGCATGTTGTTGCAAAATGGAGTGATAGCCTTCCTTCTTCAAGATTCCTTTTACCCTGTACAAATCTCCCACTTTTACCACCACCATGTCACCCCCAGACCATCACATTGCCTCCACCATGCTTGACAGATGGCGTCAAGCACCAAAGCAGCCCCAGACCATCACATTGCCTCCACCATGCTTGACAGATGGCGTCAAGCACCCATCGTAATCTTTCCTGTTTATTGGCCAGTCTGAGATATGGCTTTTTCTTTGCAACTCTGCCTAGAAGGCTAGCGTCCCGGAGTCGCCTCTTCACCGTTGACGTTGAGACTGATGTTTTGCTGATACTACTTAATGAAGCTGCCAGTTGAGGACTTGTGAGGCTTCTGTTTCTCAAACTAGACAATCTAATGTACTTGTCCTGTTGCTCAGTTGTGCACCGGGGCCTCCCACTCCTCTTTCTATTCTGGTTAGAGACAGGTTGCGCTGTTCTGTGAAGGGAGTAGTACACAGCGTTTTACAAGATCTTCAGTTTCCTGGGAATTTCTCACATGGAATAACCTTCATTTCTCAGAACAAGAATAGACTGATGAGTTTCAGAAGAAAGGTATTTGTTTCTGGCCATTTTGAGCCTGTAATCGAACCCACAAATGCTGATGCTCCAGATACTCAACTAGTCTAAAGTAGGCCAGTTTTATTGCTTATTTAAATCAGGACAACTGTTTTCAGCTGTGCTAACATAATTGTAAAAGGGTTTTCTAATGATCAATTAGCCTTTTAAAATGATACACTTGGATTAGCTAACACAACGTGACATTGGAACACAAGGAGTGATGGTTGCTGATAATGGGCCTCTGTTCGCCTATGTAGATATTCCATAAATAATCAGCTCTTTCCAGCTAGTCATTAGTCATTTACAACATTAACTTCTTCGGGATCGGTGCCCCTTGAGCTAACGTAGGCTAATGTGATTAGCATGAGGTTGTAAGTAACAAGAACATTTCCCAGGATATAGACATATCTGATATTGGCAGAAGGCTTATTTCTTGTTAATCTAACTGCACTGTCCATTTTACAGTAGCTATTACAGTGAAGGAATACCATGCTATTGTTTGAGGAGAGTGCACAGTTAATAACTTGAAAAGTTATTAATAAACATATTAGGCACATTTGGGCAGTCTTGATACAATTTTTTTTACAGAAATGCAATGGTTAATTGGATCAGTCTAAAACTTTGCACATATACTGCTGCCATCTAGTGGCCAAAATCTAAATTACACGATGGCCTTTCTCTTGCATTTCAAAGATGATGGTACAAAAAAATACAAAAGAACGGTTGTTTTTTTCTTTGTATTATCTTTTACCAGATCTAATGTGTTATATTCTACTACATTCCCTTCACATTTACACAAACTTCAAAGTGTTTCCTTTCAAATGGTACCAAGAATATGCATATCCTTGCTTCAGGGCCTGAGCTACAGGCAGTTAAATTTGTCATTTTAGGAGAAAATTGATAAAAAGGGACGGATCCTCCAGTGTAACAATGTCCAGCTACAATAGTCATTTACAACATTAACAATGTCTACACTGTATTTCTGATCAATTTCATGTTATTTTAATGGATAAAAATTTGCTAAAAAATTAGAAATGTCCGTGTTCATAAAAAAAAGCTAAGTGACCGCAAACTTTTGAACGGTAGTGTATAAATATTAGATCGAGCAACGTCAGAGTAGCATTGACTAAAATACCGTAGAATATAATAGAGTATATACATATGAGATGAGTAAAGCAGTATGTAAACATTATTAAAGTGGCCAGTGATTCCAAGGCTATGTATAGAGGGCAGCAGCCTCTTTATTTTATTTTACAATGACGGCCGACCAAAATGCAAAAGGCTTCCTCCGGGGATGGGGACTGAGATTTGTCTGGTGTTACATAGAACACAGTCTGGTCTTACATAGAACACAGTCTGGTCTTACATAGAACACAGTCTGGTCTTACATAGAACACAGTCTGGTGTTACATAGAACACAGTCTGGCCTTACATAGAACACAGTCTGGTGTTACATAGAACACAGTCTGGTGTTACATAGAACACATAGAACACTGTCTGGTGTTACATAGAACACAGTCTGGTGTTGCATAGAACACAGTCTGGTCTTACATAGAAAACATAGAACACAGTCTGGTCTTACATAGAACACAGTCTGGTGTTACATAGAACACAGTCTGGTGTTACATAGAACACAGTCTGGTCTTACATAGAAAACATAGAACACAGTCTGGTGTTACATAGAACACAGTCTGGCCTTACATAGAACACAGTCTGGTGTTACATAGAACACAGTCTGGTCTTACATAGAACACATAGAACACAGTCTGGTGTTACATAGAACACATAGAACACAGTCTGGTGTCACATAGAACACAGTCTGGTCTTACATAGAACACATAGAACACGGTCTGGTGTTACATAGAACACAGTCTGGTCTTACATAGAAGACATAGAACACAGTCTGGTGTTACATAGAACACAGTCTGATGTTACATAGAGCACAGTCTTGTGTTACATAGAACACAGTCTGATGTTACATAGAACACAGTCTGGTGTTACATAGAACACACAGAACACAGTCTGATGTTACATAGAACACATAGAACACAATCTGGTGTTACATAGAACACAGTCTGATGTTACATAGAACACAGTCTGGTGTTACATAGAACACATAGAACACTGTCTGATGTTACATAGAACACAGTCTGGTGTTACATAGAACACATATAACACAGTCTGGTGTTACATAGAACACAGTCTGGTGTTACATAGAACACATAGAACACAGTCTGATGTTACATAGAACACATAGAATACGATCTGGTGTTACATAGAACACAGTCTGATGTTACATAGAACACAGTCTGGTGTTACATAGAACACATAGAACACAGTCTGATGTTACATAGAACACAGTCTGATGTTACATAGAACACAGTCTGGTGTTACATAGAACACATAGAACACAGTCTGGTCTTACATAGAACACAGTCTGGTGTTACATAGAACACAGTCTGGTGTTACATAGAACACAGTCTGGTCTTACATAGAAAACATAGAACACAGTCTGGTGTTACATAGAACACAGTCTGGCCTTACATAGAACACAGTCTGGTGTTACATAGAACACAGTCTGGTCTTACATAGAACACATAGAACACAGTCTGGTGTTACATAGAACACATAGAACACAGTCTGGTGTCACATAGAACACAGTCTGGTCTTACATAGAACACATAGAACACGGTCTGGTGTTACATAGAACACAGTCTGGTCTTACATAGAAGACATAGAGCACAGTCTGGTGTTACATAGAACACAGTCTGATGTTACATAGAGCACAGTCTTGTGTTACATAGAACACAGTCTGATGTTACATAGAACACAGTCTGGTGTTACATAGAACACACAGAACACAGTCTGATGTTACATAGAACACATAGAACACAATCTGGTGTTACATAGAACACATTCTGGTGTTATATAGAACACAGTCTGATGTTACATAGAACACAGTCTGGTGTTACATAGAACACATAGAACACTGTCTGATGTTACATAGAACACAGTCTGGTGTTACATAGAACACATATAACACAGTCTGGTGTTACATAGAACACAGTTTGGTGTTACATAGAACACATAGAACACAGTCTGATGTTACATAGAACACATAGAATACGATCTGGTGTTACATAGAACACAGTCTGATGTTACATAGAACACAGTCTGGTGTTACATAGAACACATAGAACACAGTCTGATGTTACATAGAACACAGTCTGATGTTACATAGAACACAGTCTGGTGTTACATAGAACACATAGAACACAGTCTGGTGTTACATAGAACACAGTCTGGTGTTACATAGACCACATAGAACACAGTCTGATGTTACATAGAACACAGTCTGGTGTTACAGAGAACACATAGAACACAGTCTGATGTTACATAGAAGACAGACCAGTCTGATGTTACATGGTATCTATCTGTAGGTCTTGTATTATTAGTTGTTGTATATCCTGAGAGCTATATGATAAATCATCAGGTTTCAGCCATGGCTCTGTGGACAACAACATGGTATCAGAGAATTTTGGATTATTCTGCACGTAAATCCAAGATACACCATTTAGTATTATCATTTTGTATGGTATGTATTAATTTGTGGGTATCCATCATGTATGACGTATTATGTGTTGATTTAACCTTTATTTAACTAGGTAAGTCAGTTAAGAACAAATTTTTATTTACGGTGACGGCCTACCTTGGCCATACCTGGACGATGCTGGGGCCAATTGTGCGCCGCCCTATGGGACACCCAATCACGGCCGGTTGTGATACAGCCTGGAATCGAACCAGGGTCTGTAGTGATGCCTCTAGCACTGAGATGCAGTGCCTTTAGACTGCTGCGCCACTCGGGAGCCCTGGTTGCAATTCATACAATATCTTACGAATTTCCAAAACATACAATATGTTACGCATTTTGCAAAACATGATATGTTACGAATTCCAATTTGCGGTGGCTAAAGTTAGTTAGATGGCTAGCGTTAGCTAAGCTAGGGGTTAGGGTTTAAGGTTAGGAGTTAGGGGTTAAGGTTAGGAGTTAGGTTAAAGGGGCTAGGGGTTAAGGCTAGGGGTTAGGGGTTAAGGCTAGGAGTTAGGTTAATGGGGTTAGGGATTAAGGCTAGGGGTTAGGGCTTAGGGGTTAGGTTAAAGGGTTAAGGTTAGGTTAGGAGAAGGGTTAGCTAACATGCTAAGTAGTTGCAAAATAGCTAAAAAAGTAAGTAAGTAAGTAGTCGAAAAGTTGCTAATTAGCTAAAGTTGTCCATGATGAGATTCGAACACTCAACCTTACGGTTGCTAGACGTTTACCCATCCACCCCGACCATCCACCCTCCTTTCATCTTTTGCCTTAAGTAACCTTCTATCATATGTAACATACCAAACGTTATATACTGTGTCATACTATACTGAACAAAAATATCAACGCAACATGCTGTGTCCGTAGCTTACGCCTGCCCGTACCATAACCCCATCGCCACCATCGCCTGCCCGTACCATAACCCCATCGCCACCATCGCCTGCCCGTACCATAACCCCATCGCCACCATCGCCTGCCCGTACCATAACCCCATCGCCACCATCGCCTGCCCGTACCATAACCCCATCGCCACCCTCGCCTGCCCGTACCATAACCCCATCGCCACCCTCGCCTGCCCGTACCATAACCCCATCGCCACCATCGCCTGCCCGTACCATAACCCCATCGCCACCCTCGCCTGCCCGTACCATAACCCCATCGCCACCATCGCCTGCCCGTACCATAACCCCATCGCCACCATCGCCTGCCCGTACCATAACCCCATCGCCACCCTCGCCTGCCCGTACCATAACCCCATCGCCACCCTCGCCTGCCCGTACCATAACCCCATCGCCACCATCGCCTGCCCGTACCATAACCCCATCGCCACCATCGCCTGCCCGTACCATAACCCCATCGCCACCCTCGCCTGCCCGTACCATAACCCCATCGCCACCATCGCCTGCCCGTACCATAACCCCATCGCCACCATCGCCTGCCCGTACCATAACCCCATCGCCACCCTCGCCTGCCCGTACCATAACCCCATCGCCACCCTCGCCTGCCCGTACCATAACCCCATCGCCACCCTCGCCTGCCCGTACCATAACCCCATCGCCACCATCGCCTGCCCGTACCATAACCCCATCGCCACCATCGCCTGCCCGTACCATAACCCCATCGCCACCATCGCCGGCCCGTACCATAACCCCATCGCCACCATCGCCGGCCCGTACCATAACCCCATCGCCACCATCGCCTGCCCGTACCATAACCCCATCGCCACCATCGCCTGCCCGTACCATAACCCCATCGCCACCCTCGCCGGCCCGTACCATAACCCCATCGCCACCATCGCCTGCCCGTACCATAACCCCATCGCCGGCCCGTACCATAACCCCATCGCCACCATCGCCTGCCCGTACCATAACCCCAACGCCACCATCGCCTGCCTGTACCATAACCCCATCGCCACCATCGGGCACTCTGTTCACAACGTTGATATCAGAAAACCGCTTGCCCACATGACGCCACATTCTCTAATATAATTCTCACATTCTCTAACATTCTCACATTCTCACATTCTCTAACATTCTCCCGTCTGGATTACTGCAACTCGCTGTTGGCTGGGCTCCCTGCCTGTGCCATCAAACCCCTACAACTCATCCAGAACGCCGCAGCCCGTCTGGTGTTCAACCTTCCCAAGTTCTCTCACGTCACCCCGCTCCTCCGCTCTCTCCACTGGCTTCCAGTTGAAGCTCGCATCCGCTACAAGACCATGGTGCTTGCCTACGGAGCTGTGAGGGGAACGGCACCTCAGTACCTTCAGGCTCTGATCAGGCCCTACACCCAAACAAGGGCACTGCGTTCATCCACCTCTGGCCTGCTCGCCTCCCTACCACTGAGGAAGTACAGTTCCCGCTCAGCCCAGTCAAAACTGTTCGCTGCTCTGGCACCCCAATGGTGGAACAAACTCCCTCACGACGCCAGGACAGCGGAGTCAATCACCACCTTCCGGAGACACCTGAAACCCCACCTCTTCAAGGAATACCTAGGATAGGATAAAGCAATCCTTCTGCCCCCCCCCCCCCCCTTAAAAGATTTAGATGCACTATTGTAAAGTGGCTGTTCCACTGGATGTCATTAGGTGAATGCACCAATTTGTAAGTCGCTCTGGATAAGAGCGTCTGCTAAATGACTTAAATGTAAAATGTAATACAACGTTTGAGGTGGCTTATGGTAGAGAAATTAACATTAAATTCTCTGGCAACAGCTCTGGTGGACATTCCTGCAGTCAGCATGCCAATTTGCACATTCCCCTTGAGACACCTGTGGCATTGTGTTGTGTGACAAAACTGCACATTTTAGAGTGGCCTTTTATTGTCCCCAGAACAAGGTGCACCTGTGTAATGATCATGCTGTTTAATCAGCTTCTTGAAATGCAACACCTGTCAGGTGGAGGAATTATCTTGGCAAATAAGAAATGCTCATTAACAGGGATATAAACATATTTGTGCACAGAATTTGAGAGAAATGTATGCATGTAAAATTAATTTTTCAATATTATATATATTTTTTGTTGTTCTATTTTACCCTTTTTTTTCTCCCAATTTCAATTACGATCTTGTCTCATCGCTGCAACTCCCCAACAGGCTCGGGAGAGGCGAAGGTGGAGTCATAAATCTTCCGAAACACGACACGCCTAACCACGCTTCTTAAAACTCGCCAGCTTAACCCGGAAGCCAGCCGCACCAATGTGTCGGAGGGAAATACCGTTCACCTGGCGACTGGAGTTGCTAGGGCAAGATGAGTCAAGTATAGCCCCCCCCCGGACAAACCCTCCCCTAACCCGGACGACACTGGGCCAATTGTGCGACGTCCTATGGGACTCCCGGCCACACACATGTCACGTTTATATTTTTATTCAGTGTAATTTGAGTGGCCTGGATTTACATGTATTATGTTACGTTTAGTCAATGAGACCAGGCTGAGAATAAGGTATCATTATATACAAGGTCGTTACACATCACTGTCTCCGCAGCTTTCCATGTAACATGAGAGGGAGAGGAGAGGACAGCAGAGAGATGCGACTCGGTCACGTCCAAAATGGCCCCCTATTTCATATATAATGCACTAACATAGGGAACCCCGTAGGGCTCTGGTCAAAAGTAGTGTACTATGTAGGGTTTATGGTGCTCTTTGGGAGTGTGTCCAGCTCTCCTCCTCTCCTCTCGGCCCCTAGCTTCAGTAGACATGACTTCTAGGTCAGCTGGTGATACCAGCAACGCTGACTGTGTGTCACAAATGGCACCCTATTCCCTATATAGTGCACTACTTTTGACCAGAGCCCTATGGCACCCTATTCCCTACATAGTGCACTTATTTAGACCAGAGCCCTATGGCACTATATAGGGCATAGGGTTCTATTTGGGATGCACCCTGAGACTACTTGGTTCAGTAAATACTACGCACACTCTTAGAAAAAATGGTTCCAAAAGGGTTCTTCGGCTGTCTCCATAGGAGAACCCTTTTGGGTTCCACGTAGAACCCTTTCTATAGATGGTTCTACCAGGAACCTAAAGGGGTTCTTCAAATGGTTATGGGACAGTCGAGGAACACTTTTAGGTTCCAGATAAATGTAACTTTCTATTATAATATTTTAAAAAGGGTGTGTGTGTGTGTGTGTGTGTGTGTGTGTGTGTGTGTGTGTGTGTGTGTGTGTGTGTGTGTGTGTGTGTGTGTGTGTGTGTGTGTGTGTGTGTGTGTGTGTGTGTGTGTGTGTGTGTGTGTGTGTGTGTGTGTGTGTGTGTGTGTGTGTGTGTGTGTGTGTGTGTGTGTGTGTGTGTGTGTGTGTGTGTGTGCGTGCGTGTGTGTAGCGGTGAAGTAAATCCACAGAGCGTGTAATGATCTGGGTTATTCTCCTGACAGGTAAACCAATCTGTCAACATGCTCAGGTAACATGGTCATCATATATTATGAATCCCAAGGGGTCCGGACTGCTTTTCTACTGAATGGACAGGATCTAGTGGGCCTCTCACAGCCCAGCCTCTCACAGCCCAGCCCAGCCTCTCCCAGCCCAGACTCTCCCAGCACAGCCTCTCACAGCCCAGCCCAGCCTCTCACAGCCCAGACTCTCCCAGCACAGCCCAGCCCAGCCTCTCACAGCCCAGCCCAGCCTCTCCCAGCAGAGCCCAGCCTCTCACAGCCCAGCCTCTCACAGCCCAGCCCAGCCCAGCCTCTCACTGCCCAGCCCAGCCTCTCCCAGCACAGCCCAGCCTCTCCCAGCCCAGCCTCTCACAGCCCAGCCCAGCCCAGCCTCTCACAGCCCAGCCCAGCCCAGCCTCTCACAGCCCAGCCTCTCACAGCCCAGCCTCTCACAGCCCAGCCTCTCACAGCCCAGCCTCTCACAGCCCAGCCCAGCCCAGCCTCTCACTGCCCAGCCCAGCCCAGCCTCTCACAGCCCAGCCTCTCCCAGCCAAGCACAGCCTCTCCCAGCCCAGCCCAGCCTCTCCCAGCCCAGCCTCTCCCAGCCAAGCCCAGCCTCTCACAGCCCAGCCTCTACCAGCCCAGCCTCTCCCAGCAGAGCCTCTCTCACCTCAGCCTCTCCCAGCCCAGCCCAGCCTCTCCCAGCCCAGCCTCTCCTAGCCCAGCCTCTCCTAGCCCAGCCTCTCCTAGCCCAGCCTCTCCCAGCCCAGCCTCTCCCAGCCCAGCCTCTCCCAGCCCAGCACAGACTCTCCCAGCCCAGCCTCTCCCAGCTCAGCCTCTCACAGCCCAGCCTCTCCCAGCCCAGCCCAGCCCACTCCACACCCACATAGACCTAAATGCTGTGTATAGTCTTAGAAGAAAGGGTTCCAATTGGGTTATTTTTAACTGTCGCCATAGGAGAACCCTTTTTGGTTCCAGGGAAGAACCCCCATATTCTACATGGAACCCAAAAGGGTTCTAACTAGAACCAAAAGGGTTTTATCTGGAACTATATAGAACAACAAAGCCTCAACAGATTGCAAATTCGTAACATATTGTACGTATTGGATGATGGACAGCCATGAATTAATGCCATGAATTAAAACATTACGTATCATACTAAATGGAGGGAGACATATTTACTATGTAACGTCTACCCCTGAGTCCAGGTTGGAATCTCATATTTTGTTCTTACACAATAGGAATAGGATTATATTTAGGACACAGCTCTAGAAACACAGACACAGACAGAGACAAATGAACACTGTTTCTAATCATTAACCGTAAACAGTTTAGAATAAAAGACAATAAGAGGGCTGTCTGCTAATACGTCTGCAGTGCATTTTTTTGTGTGTATTTATTATGGATCCCCATTAGTTCCTGCCAAGGCAGCAGCTACTCTTTCTAGGGTTTATTATGGATCCCCATTAGTTCCTGCCAAGGCAGCAGCTACTCTTCCTGGGGTTTATTATGGATCCTCATTAGTTCCTGCCAAGGCAGCAGCTACTCTTCCTGGGGTTTATTATGGATCCTCATTAGTTCCTGCCAAGGCAGCGGATACTCTTCCTGGGGTTTATTATGGATCCCCATTAGTTCCTGCCAAGGCAGCAGCTACTCTTCCTGGGGTTTATTATGGATCCTCATTAGTTCCTGCCAAGGCAGCAGCTACTCTTCCTGGGGTTTATTATGGATCCTCATTAGTTCCTGCCAAGGCAGCAGCTACTCTTCCTGGGGTTTATTATGGATCCCCATTAGTTCCTGCCAAGGCAGCAGCTACTCTTCCTGGGGTTTATTATGGATCCCCATTAGTTCCTGCCAAGGCAGCAGCTACTCTTTCTAGGGTTTATTATGGATCCCCATTAGTTCCTGCCAAGGCAGCAGCTACTCTTCCTGGGGTTTATTATGGATCCTCATTAGTTCCTGCCAAGGCAGCAGCTACTCTTCCTGGGGTTTATTATGGATCCTCATTAGTTCCTGCCAAGGCAGCGGCTACTCTTCCTGGGGTTTATTATGGATCCCCATTAGTTCCTGCCAAGGCAGCAGCTACTCTTCCTGGGGTTTATCATGGATCCTCATTAGTTCCTGCCAAGGCAGCAGCTACTCTTCCTGGGGTTTATTATGGATCCTCATTAGTTCCTGCCAAGGCAGCAGCTACTCTTCCTGGGGTTTATTATGGATCCCCATTAGTTCCTGCCAAGGCAGCAGCTACTCCTCCTGGGGTTTATTATGGATCCCCATTAGTTCCTGCCAAGGTAGTAGCTACTCCTCCTGGGGTTTATTATGGATCCCCATTAGTTCCTGCCAAGGTAGTAGCTACTCTTCCTGGGGTTTATTATGGATCCCCATTAGTTCCTGCCAAGGTAGCAGCTACTCTTTCTGGGGTTTATTATGGATCCCCATTAGTTCCTGCCAAGGTAGTAGCTACTCTTCCTGGGGTTTATTATGGATCCCCATTAGTTCTTGCCAAGGCAGCAGCTACTCTTCCTGGGGTTTATTATGGATCCCCATTAGTTCCTGCCAAGGTAGTAGCTACTCTTCCTGGGGTTTATTATGGATCCCCATTAGTTCCTGCCAAGGCAGCAGCTACTCTTCCTGGGGTTTATTATGGATCCCCATTAGTTCCTGCCAAGGCAGCAGCTACTCTTTCTGGGGTTTATTATGGATCCTCATTAGTTCCTGCCAAGGCAGCAGCTACACTTCCTTGGGTTTATTATGGATCCCCATTAGTTCCTGCCAAGGCAGCAACTATTCTTCCTGGGGTTTATTATGGATTCCCATTTAGTTCCTGCCAAGGCAGCAGCTACTCTTCCTGGGGTTTATTATGGATCCCCATTAGTTCCAGCCAAGGCAGCAGCTACTCTTCCTGGGGTTTATTATGGATCCCCATTAGTTCCTGCCAAGGCAGCAGCTACTCTTCCTGGGGTTTATTATGGATCCCCATTAGTTCCAGCCAAGGCAGCAGCTACTCTTCCTGGGATTTATTATGGATCCTCATTAGTTCCTGCCAAGGCAGCAGCTACTCTTCCTGGGGTTTATTATGGATCCTCATTAGTTCCTGCCAAGGCAGCAGCTACCCTTCCTGGGGTTTATTATGGATCCTCATTAGTTCCTGCCAAGGCAGCAGCTACTCTTCCTGGGGTTTATTATGGATCCTCATTAGTTCCTGCCAAGACAGGAGCTACTCTTCCTGGGGTTTATTATGGATCCTCATTAGTTCCTGCCAAGGCAGCAGCTACTCTTCCTGGGGTTTATTATGGATCCCCATTAGTTCCTGCCAGGGCAGCAGCTACTCTTCCTGGGGTTTATTATGGATCCTCATTAGTTCCTGCCAAGGCAGCAGCTAGTCTTCCTGGGGTTTATTATGGATCCTCATTAGTTCCTACCCAGGCAGGTTTTTATACTTTTTTGATCATATTTTTGTACTTAAAAAACATAACATCTTCCTTGTCGTTTAAGGGCTTGTAAGTAAGCATTTCATGGTAAGATCTACACCTGTTCATGTGACAAATAAAATGTGATTTGAATAGTCATAGCTCTCTGAAGTAGAGAACAGTGCTCCTCCCATAGTCTGTTGTGGACTTGGGGATTGTGAAGAGACCTCTGGTGGCATGTCTTGTGGGGTATGTATGGGTGTCTGAGCTGTGTGTTAGTAGTTTAAACAGACCTCTGGTGGCATGTCTTGTGGGGTATGTATGGGTGTCTGAGCTGTGTGCTAGTAGTTTAGACAGACCTCTGGTGGCATGTCTTGTGGGGTATGTATGGGTGTCTGAGCTGTGTGCTAGTAGTTTAGACAGACCTCTGGTGGCATGTCTTGTGGGGTATGTATGGGTCTCTGAGCTGTGTGCTAGTAGTTTAGACAGACCTCTGGTGGCATGTCTTGTGGGGTATGTATGGGTGTCTGAGCTGTGTGCTAGTAGTTTAGACAGACCTCTGGTGGCATGTCTTGTGGGGTATGTATGGGTGTCTGAGCTGTGTGCTAGTAGTTTAGACAGACCTCTGGTGGCATGTCTTGTGGGGTATGTATGGGTCTCTGAGCTGTGTGCTAGTAGTTTAGACAGACCTCTGGTGGCATGTCTTGTGGGGTATGTATGGGTGTCTGAGCTGTGTGCTAGTAGTTTAGACAGACCTCTGGTGGCATGTCTTGTGGGGTATGTATGGGTCTCTGAGCTGTGTGCTAGTAGTTTAGACAGACCTCTGGTGGCATGTCTTGTGGGGTATGTATGGGTGTCTGAGCTGTGTGCTAGTAGTTTAGACAGACCTCTGGTGGCATGTCTTGTGGGGTATGTATGGGTCTCTGAGCTGTGTGCTAGTAGTTTAGACAGACCTCTGGTGGCATGTCTTGTGGGGTATGTATGGGTCTCTGAGCTGTGTGCTAGTAGTTTAGACAGACCTCTGGTGGCATGTCTTGTGGGGTATGTATGGGTGTCTGAGATGTGTGCTAGTAGTTTAGACAGACCTCTGGTGGCATGTCTTGTGGGGTATGTATGGGTGTCTGAGCTGTGTGTTAGTAGTTTAAACAGACCTCTGGTGGCATGTCTTGTGGGGTATGTATGGGTGTCTGAGCTGTGTGCTAGTAGTTTAGACAGACCTCTGGTGGCATGTCTTGTGGGGTATGTATGGGTCTCTGAGCTGTGTGCTAGTAGTTTAGACAGACCTCTGGTGGCATGTCTTGTGGGGTATGTATGGGTGTCTGAGCTGTGTGCTAGTAGTTTAGACAGACCTCTGGTGGCATGTCTTGTGGGGTGTGGATGGGTGTCTGAGATGTGTGCTAGTAGTTTAGACAGACAGCTCGGTTCAACATGTCAATACTCCTTACAAATACAAGTAGTGATGAAGTCAATTTCTCCTCCTTGAGATGCATATTATTAATGTCTCCTGCCTTGTTGATAGTGTTGTTAAGAAGGTAGAGCAGCTCTTTATTGTGGACAGACTTCTCCCCCATCTTAGCTATTGTTGTATCAACATGTTTTGTCGCAGTCATTTCATCTGTAGCAGCTGACGTGTTTAGTGTTGAGTCATCCACATACATAGACACATTGGTTTTCCTAAGAACTAGTGGCAGGTCATTATTAAATATTGAAAAATGCATGGGGGCCTAGACAGCTGCCCTGGGGAATTCCTGACCGTACCTGGATAATGTCGGAGAGGCTTCCATTAAAGATCACCCTCTGTGTTTTGTTAGACAGGTAACTCTTTATCCACATTATAGCAGGGGGTGTAAAGCCATAACACGTACGTTTTTCTAACAGCATAGTATGAACAAGAATGTCAAAAGATGTACTGAAGTCTAACAAAACAGTTTTTTTTATCAATTTCTCTCAGCCAATTATCATTTGTGTAAAGTGCTGCACATGTTAAATGCCCATCCCTATAAAGATGTGATCTGTGTATGTTGATGATTTCATTCCTGTGTTATTTGTAAATACCCTAGTAGGTCGACTGATAACTTGAACAGTTTGACTTTTTGACAGTTTGACTTTTTGACTTGTTTTTTGTTGAGTGAGCAGCAAGTCAATATTTAGGTCATCCAGAAAATATACCTCTCTGTTGAATTTCACATACATTATCAAACATTTCACACACATGATTCAGATACTGACTTTTAGACTTGTGTGGTCTATAGCAGCTTCCCACAATAATTGGCTTTAGGTGAGTCATGTGACCCTGTAGCCATATTACTTCAACAAACAGCTTCTGACATAAGATCCTCTCTAAGTTTGAAAGGAATATGACCCTGAACATATATGGCAACATCTCCACTATTGGGCATCTCTCCACCCCTTCTGTTCCCTCACTGTGTCTGTCTGTCCTCCTCTCTCCTCACACCTCCCACTCTCTCTCCCTCCCTCCAATCCCTGCTCTCCTTTTCTATTTCTGGATGATGGCCCCTCACATCTCACTGGAAAGGACATCTTATCCCAGAGTACATCATACAGACTGTCCTTCAGACGGTGTCCTATATCCCATTCTAGAACCCTATATCCCAGTCTAGAACCCTATATCCCATTATATAACCCTATATCCCAGTCTAGAACCCTATATCCCAGTCTAGAACCCTATATCCCAGTCTAGAACCCTATATCCCAGTCTAGAACCCGATGTCCCATTCTAGAACTATATATCCCAGTCTAGAACCCTATATCCCAGTCTAGAACCATATATCCCAGTCTAGAACCCTATATCCCAGTCTAGAACCCCATATCCCATTCTAGAACCCTATATCCCAGTATATAACCCTATATCCCAGTCTAGAACCCTATATCCCATTCTAGAACCCTATATCCCATTCTAGAACCCTATATCCCAATTTAGAACTATATTTCCCAGCTTAGAACCCCAGCCTAGAACCCTATATGCCATTCTAGAACTCTATGTCCTAGTTTAAAACCTGATATCCCAGCCTAGAACATTATATACCAGTCTAGAACCCTACATCCCAGCCTAGCACTCTATATCCCATTCTTGAACTTTATGTCCCATTCTAGAACCTTATATCCCATTCTAGAACCCTATATCCCATCCTGGAACCTTATCCCAGGAGGCTGCTGAGGGGAGGACGGCTCATGGCTGGAAATGAATGAATGGAATGGTATCAAACATGGAAACAATGCTCCAGCCATTACTAAGAACATGTCCTCCCTAATTAAGGTGCAGCCGGCCTGCTGTGAACCCTATAACATGACATACTGTATTGTGCTGTACACACATACACATGTGGACACACACCTTAACACAAATAAATTCATTCTCATCAGAGTGATCCTCTATGATAGTGGTCACCAACTGGTCGATCGCGAGGCATTCCTAATAGATCCACAAACATTTGTGTAGAAAAGCCAACGATAAAGGCTTGCTTTCCTGCATACACCGGGTAGGTAAAGTGTCCTGCACACACCGGGTAGACACAGTGTCAGGTAGAAGACCTTGTCCTCTCTCTCTGGTCAGGTAGAAGACCTTGTCCCCTCTCTCTGGTCAGGTAGAAGACCTTGTCCCCTCTCTCTGGTCAGGTAGAAGACCTTGTCCCCTCTCTCTGGTGAGCTAGAAGACCTTGTCCTCTCTCTCTGGTGAGCTAGAAGACCTTGTCCTCTCTCTCTGGTCAGGTAGAAGACCTTGTCCCCTCTCTGGTCAGGTAGAAGACCTTGTCCCCTCTCTCTGGTGAGCTAGAAGACCTTGTCCTCTCTCTCTGGTGAGGTAGAAGACCTTGTCCCCTCTCTGGTCAGGTAGAAGACCTTGTCCCCTCTCTGGTCAGGTAGAAGACCTTGTACCCTCTCTCTGGTCAGGTAGAAGACCTTGTCCCCTCTCTCTGGTCATGTAGAAGACCTTGTCCTCTCTCTCTGGTCATGTAGAAGACCTTGTCCCCTCTCTCTGGTCATGTAGAAGACCTTGTCCCCTCTCTCTGGTCAGGTAGAAGACCTTGTCCCATCTCTCTGGTCATGTAGAAGACCTTGTCCCCTCTCTCTGGTCAGGTAGAAGACCTTGTCCCCTCTCTCTGGTCAGGTAGAAGACCTTGTCCCCTCTCTCTGGTCATGTAGAGACCTTGTCCCCTCTCTCTGGTCATGTAGAGACCTTGTCCCCTCTCTCTGGTCAGGTAGAAGACCCTGTCCCTTCTCTCTGGTCATGTAGAAGACCTTCATTTTGTTAATAAAAAAAAACACCTTTTGAGCCTTATACCACGTTACTTCTTACTAGTAATGCCTGTATTGTTTTAGAAACATTACACAGCATGCTCATCCGTTTGTTTGTTGGCGTGATCATGGCACAGAAATATTTTGGCTGGTTAAATAAATCTGAGTGGCTGGTAGATTTTTTTAATCTACCTGCCATGGTGGCTGATGGGCCAAAACGTTAGTTTCAGGCCCTGAACTGATCTGTTTTGTTATCAAAGCTTGAGTTTTGAAATATAATATGTTCTGAGAAGAAGAATATTGTCGGGCCAGGCATATAGCTATGTTGTGATAATGTAAGACCAGGCATATAGATAATATGTTGTGATAATGTATTAGACCAGGCATATAGACAATATGCTGTGATAATGTATTAGACCAGGCATATAGACAATATGCTGTGATAATGTATTAGACCAGGCATATAGATAATATGTTGTGATAATGTATTAGACCAGGCATATAGACAATATGCTGTGATAATGTATTAGACCAGGCATATAGCCAATATTCTGTGATAATGTATTAGACCTACTGCACAAACATCATTCCTACTGAACTGTTATATTAGGGTAATGTTACATTTTTTAAGTCATGTTTAAAAAATAATTTGAGCGTTAGATCTTGGCTTGCTTTTAACTCAGAAAGTGATCTTTACTGAGAAAAGGTTGGCGACTGCTGTCAAAGACATTGTGGTAAAGGACAGAGAGAGAGGGGAGGAGGCGACAGGGAGGAAGAGGAGAGGGAAGAAGAAAGATGAGAGACAGCGAGACTGATCAGGAGGAGGGATAGAGAGGAAGGAGGGAAGAGGAGGAGTATAGAGGGAAGAGGAGGAGAGAGGAGGAGTAGAGAGGAAGGAGGGGAGGAGGAGATAGGAGGATTAGAGAGGAATGAGGGGAGGAGTAGAGGGAAAAGGAGGAGTAGAGAGGGAAGAGGAGGAGTAGAGAGGATGATTAGAGAGGAAGGAGGGGAGGAGTAGAGAGGAGGATTAGAGAGGAATGAGGGGAGGAGTAGAGGGAAAATGAGGAGTAGAGAGGGAAGAGGAGGAGTAGAGAGGATGATTAGAGAGGAAGGAGGGGAGGAGGATTAGAGAGGAATGAGGGGAGGAGTAGAGGGAAGAGGAGGAGTAGAGAGGGAAGAGGAGGAGTAGAGAGGGAAGAGGAGGAGTAGAGAGGAAGGAGGGGAGGAGGAGAGAGGATGATTAGAGAGGAAGGAGGGGAGGAGGAGAGAGGAGGATTAGAGAGGAAGGAGGGGAGGAGGAGAGAGGAGAATTAGAGAGGAAGGAGGGGAGGAGGAGAGAAGAGAATTAGAGAGGAAGGAGGGGAGGAGAGAGGAGGATTAGAGAGGAAGGAGCGGAGGAGGAGAGAGGAGGATTAGAGAGGAAGGAGGGGAGGAAGAGAAAGGAGGAGAGAGGAGGAGTAGTGAGGAAGGAGGGGAGGAGGAGAGAGGAGGATTAGAGAGAAAAGAGGGGAGGAGGAGAGAGGAGGATTAGAGAGGAGGGGGGGAAGAGAAAGGAGAGAGGAGGAGTAGTGAGGAGGAGTAGAGAGGGAAGAGGAAGAGAGAGGAAGGGGGTAAGAGGAGGAGAGAGGAAGGAGGGAAGAGGAGAAAGGAGGAGTGGAGAGAAGGTGGAGGAGGAGAGAGGAAGGAGGGATCAGGATCGAGCGAGCGGAGGAGGATGATGATGAAGAGGAGAGGGAGGAATGATCATCCTAATCTGGGCCAGTAGCCCACGTCTCTCATTCCCCTGTGACACATCCTATTTCATCTCAACCCCACTAGGAATTACTGCCATGGAGCACAGTCTCCTTACTTAATAAGGATCATTCCTCCACTTTTTTATATCCCGCCCCTCACAACTGCTCACTCAGACACGCACGCACGCACACACACACAATGTACGCACACACACACTGTACGCTCCTCGCTGCCCTGATTTTACCAGCTGCAATTCTTAGAAAGAAAAACAGGCCTTTCTCTCCGAGGACAGATTCTAAATGACGTGGCCTACCTTGTGTGTGTGTGTGTGTGTGTGTGTGTGTGTGTGTGTGTGTGTGTGTGTGTGTGTGTGCGTGCGTGCGTGCGTGCGTGCGTGCGTGCGTGCGTGTGTCTGTGTGTCTGTGCGACTGTTTTCTTCTACAGGAACAAAGACTTTGTCTCCATCCCAAATGGCACCCTATTCACGATATGGTGCACTACTTTAGACCAGGACCCAATAGAGTTGCATATAGGGAATAGGGAGCCATTTGGAAGCAATACTCTGCTGTCTGGATGACCTTTGGGGAGCAGAGCTGTTGTTCTGTTGCAGAAGACAAAGAAGAAGTTCTGTTCTGGCTGTATTAGTATATAATACTCCGTAATACTATGCAGTACTACCCTTTAATACTATATACTACTATTATTTACTAATATATAATATCACTCTTTAATACTCGTTAATACTATATAACACTACTCTTTAATACTATATAATAACATTATTTAATATTATATAATAGTACTCTTTAATACTATATAATAATACTCTTTAATACTACATAACAATACTCTTTAATACTGTATAATAATACTATTTAATACTATATATCAATACTCTTTAATACCATATAACAACACTATTTAATACCACATAATAATACTCTTTAATACTATATAACAATACTATTTAATAGTATATATTAACACCATTTAACACTGTATAACAATACTATTTAATACTATATAATAATACTCGTCAATGCGGTATAATAATACTATTTAATACTATATAATAAAAACATTTAATACTATATAATACTACTCCGTAATACTATATAATACGACTCTTTTATGCTATATACTACTACTATTTACTAATATATAATAATACTCTTTAATACTGTGTAATAATACTATTTAGTACTATATAATACTAGTCTTTAATACTCTGTAATACTGTATAACAATGCCATTTAATACTATATACTACTATTATTTACTAATATCTAATACTGCTCTTTAATACTATATAATAATACTCTTTAACACTATATAATGCTACTATTTAATACTATATAATAATAATTGTTAATACTATATAATAATATGATTTAATGCTATGTAATAATACTATTTGGTACTGCATATTAATAATATGTAATACTATATAATACTACTCTTTACCAATATATAATAATAATATTTGATACTATATAACACTACTCTTCAATGCTATATAATACTACTCTTTAAGACTATATAATACTACCATTTAATACTATACAATACTACTCTTTAATACGGTATAATAATACTATTTAATACTATATAATACTACTCTTTAATACGGTATAATAATACTATTTAATACTATATAATACCACAATTTAATACTATATAATAATACTCTTTATTACTATATACTACTACTCTTTGATACTATATAATAACACTATATAATACTACCATTTAGTACTATATAATAATACGCATTAATGCTATATAATACTACTATTTGGTACTATATAATACCACTCTTTAATACTATATAATACTCTTTAATACTATATAATAATACTCTTTAATACTATATAATACTACTATTTAATACTATGTAATACTACTCTTTAATACTATATAATAATACTCTCTGCACAGGACAAAATAGTAGAAGAAGAAGAGATGCTATTTTTACAACATTCTTCAAATATATATTGTATATGTATGGGAGATCAGGGAATATAATATATTGTAAATGTATGGTAGATCAGGGAATATAATATATTGTAAATGTATGGCAGATCAGGGAATATAATATATTGTAAATGTATGGCAGATCAGGGAATATAATATATAGTAAATGTATGGCAGATCAGGGAATATAATATATAGTAAATGTATGGCAGATCAGGGAATATAATATATAGTAAATGTATGGCAGATCAGGGAATATAATATATAGTAAATGTATGGCAGATCAGGGAATATAATATATAGTAAATGTATGGCAGATCAGGGAATATAATATATAGTAAATGTATGGCAGATCAGGGAATATAATATATTGTAAATGTATGGTAGATCAGGGAATATAATATATTGTAAATGTATGGTAGATCAGGGAATATAATATATAGTAAATGTATGGCAGATCAGGGAATATAATATATAGTAAATGTATGGCAGATCAGGGAATATAATATATAGTAAATGTATGGCAGATCAGGGAATAGGAATGTAAATACACATACATACTGTTACATTGGACAGTGTTTATTGCAGTGTTTGATACAATAGCGATCAAATTGACCCATTGGTCCATCAAGCCTTCCTCCACCCTTCCCTTCCTCTCTTTCGCTCTCTCTCCTGTCTGTTCATCTTCATGTTGACCTACATCTCCTCTCCTCCCTTTGTCGCCAGAGCCACGTTCTCAGACACGATCAGCGTCCGTAGGACGGAGGGGGGAGACAGAGAGGGAACGGGGAGGTTTGTTGCTGACTAAGATAGTCGTGGGATCGCTAGACATCTTGTGACTGTTGACGCTACTGGGGTTTGAACCAAAACACTGTCTTTGGAATATCGAATCAAAGGAAAGAGAGACTGCAGATTCTGTCAAACAACACTTTTATAAGATTGGGTTAGATAGATTGATTAATTATGCAAAATGTATTTGTAGCCGGACATGTTTACATAAGAGTGTGCCGACTTTGCTGCACAATTTCTTAATACGCGTTATTGTAAAAAAAAATATATATAATAACTGAGCCATAAATCAACCAATGAAATAGTGTAGCTCCCATAACACCAAATAGTGACTGAACCCATCCAAACGGATTCCAATCACCACTGAGCTCTTTCAGATGTTACCCCTCACCCTGAGGTATGAACGTACAGCAATGGTCACCTATCATTTGGCACACTCTTATGCAAACATTCTGCCCCTGTCACGTTCCTGACCTGTTTTCCATTGTTTTTGTATGTGTTTAGTTGGTCAGGGCGTGAGTTGGGGTGGGCATTCTATGTTATGTGTTTCTATGTTGGGTTAAATGTGTTGCCTGATATGGTTCTCAATTAGAGGCAGGTGTTTGCCGTTTCCTCTGATTGAGAACCATATTAAGGTAGGCTGTTCTCACTGTTTGTTTGTGGGTGATTGTTCCTGTGTCTGTGTCCGTTGCACCACACGGGACTGTTTCGTTTGTTCATTCGTTTGGCTAGTCTTTCCTGTTCGTGCGTTCTTCGTGTCTATATGTAAGTTCTTATGTTCAGGTCAGTCTACGTCGTTGGTTTGTTATTTTGTTAATTATCAAGTGTAGTTCGTGTCAGTGTTCGTCTTGTCAAATAAATTCATTATGTCTACATTCAACGCTGCAGCTGCATTTTGGTCCGACCCTTACTCCTCCTCCTCATCCGAGGAGGAGGCATTAGACAGCCGTTACAGTCCCCGTATGTACTTAGCCTCTGGCTATTCCATGTGTGACTCTGTTGTTGTTTGTGTCGAACTGCTTTGCTTTATCTTGGCCAGGTCGCAGTTGTAAATGAGAACTTGTTATCAACTGGCTTACCTGGTTAAATAAAGGTGAAATAAAATAAAATAAATGAATTTTGCACAATTAATCATTCTATCTAACCCATAACATAGTTATTAACATACTAAAACATGCCCAAGTCAATCGTACTGTTTCATCCAGAAAGTCATATGTATTAATGTGCTTTAACATTACAATTCTTTGCCTTTTAATTAATGGAGAATGGAAAATCTGATACTTTGGTGCCAGAGCCGTAACCTGTTCCAGAATGTTCCATAGTACGCACTTTTTGGGGACCACTTTTGGCTCGTTTTGACTGCTTTCCGAACTACTGACTAGAAGGTATACTAAAGTACCGGAGAATCTCTTTAACATATCAACTAACCACATGTGATACACAACTGTGCGGTTGACGCTGTGGGACACAGCCATTGGTTGACGCTGTGGGACACAGCCATTGGTTGATGCTGTGGGACACAGCCATTGGTTGATGCTGTGGGACACAGCCATTGGTTGATGCTGTGGGACACAGCCATTGGTTGACGCAATACAACATCTGCACTTTAGTCACGCAGAAATGCCACCTTTAGTTTTTAACTTAAAGCATATAGCTGTATATAGCCTCTCTACTGTATATAGCCTCTCTACTGTATATAGCCTCTCTACTGTATATAGCCTCTCTACTGTATATAGCCTCTCTGCTGTATATAGCCTCTCTACTGTATATAGCCTCTCTACTGTATATAGCCTCTCTACTGTATATAGCCTCTCTGCTGTATATAGCCTCTCTACTGTATATAGCCTCTCTACTGTATATAGCCTCTCTACTGTATATAGCCTCTCTACTGTATATAGCCTCTCTACTGTATATAGCCTCTCTGCTGTATATAGCCTCTCTACTGTATATAGCCTCTCTACTGTATATAGCCTCTCTACTGTATATAGCCTCTCTACTGCATATAGCCTCTCTACTGCATATAGCCTCTCTGCTGTATATAGCCTCTCTACTGTATATAGCCTCTCTACTGTATATAGCCTCTCTACTGTATATAGCCTCTCTACTGTATATAGCCTCTCTACTGTATATAGCCTCTCTACTGTATATAGCCTCTCTACTGTATATAGCCTCTCTACTGTATATAGCCTCTCTACTGTATATAGCCTCTCTACTGTATATAGCCTCTCTACTGTATATAGCCTCTCTGCTGTATATAGCCTCTCTACTGTATATAGCCTCTCTACTGTATATAGCCTCTCTACTGTATATAGCCTCTCTACTGTATATAGCCTCTCTACTGTATATAGCCTCTCTACTGTATAAAGCCTCTCTGCTGTATATAGCCTCTCTACTGTATATAGCCTCTCTACTGTATATAGCCTCTCTACTGTATATAGCCTATCTACTGTATAAAGCCTCTCTGCTGTATATAGCCTCTCTACTGTGTATAGCCTATCTACTGTATGAAGCCTCTCTGCTGTATATAGCCTCTCTACTGTATATAGCCTATCTACTGTATAAAGCCTCTCTGCTGTATATAGCCTCTCTGCTGTATATAGCCTCTCTACTGTATATAGCCTATCTACTGTATAAAGCCTCTCTGCTGTATATAGCCTCTCTACTGTATATAGCCTCTCTACTCTATATAGCCTCTCTACTGTGTATAGCCTCGCTACTGTATATAGCCTCTCTACTGTGTATAGCCTCTCTACTGTATATAGCCTCAATACTGTATATAGCCTCGCTACTGTATATAGCCTCTCTACTGTATATAGCCTCTCTACTGTATATAGCCTCTCTACTGTATATAGCCTCTCTACTGTATATAGCCTCTCTACTGTATATAGCCTCTCTACTGTTTATAACCTCTCTACTGTATATAACCTCTACTGTATATAGCCTCTCAGCTGTATATAGCCTCTCTACTGTATATAGCCTCTCTACTGTATATAGCCTCTCTACTGTATATAGCCTCTCTACTGTTATAGCCTCTCTACTGTATATAGCCTCTCTACTGTATATAGCCTCTCTACTGTATATATCCTCTCTATATAGTGCACTACCTTAGACCAGAGCCCTATTCCATATATAGTGCACTACTTTAGACCAGATCCCTATTCCCTATTATAGTGCACTACTTTAGACCAGAGCCTTATTCCCTATATAGTGCACTACTTTAGACCAGGACCCTATTCCCTATATAGTGCACTACTATTGACCAGGACCCTATTCCCTAATATATTGCACTTATTTTGGTCAAAGTTAGTGCACTACTAAGGGAATAGGGTGCCAATTGAGATGAACACAGGCCTACAGCATAATACTTATAATATCTAAATGGTTACAGTCCTGGTTCAGAGCAGAATGATGTATCTCGGCTAGATGTGTATCTCCAGAGCCTTGGGCAAGGTGTCATTTTCAGATTATTTTTTTTTATTGGGGGGGGGGGGGGGGGGGAAACATTTTCTCACTTATTTATAATGCATGGTTTTCTCTGAGTACTAAAATGCATTTAATTAAATCTTCTATTTTATGAGCGTCATTTGGTTCACTCAACTCGGTAATATTCAGCCGCATGCTCATGCTATGGGAAACACACCGGGTAAAAGAATGGGGAGAAAGCTTTTGAATATTTTATGAAGAAATATTTATTTTTCATTTTATGTCATAGACATTTACCAATTACAAGATACAGTACTAATACAAACTAAAAATCCCAAACTCGGTTTGAATATTGATTATCACTGTAAGGGTTTTAAAATAGCACCACAGGCCTATGACGTTATATGTTATGTAAAAAAAACAGAATAATTCTGGAGTTTTTGAGTCATTTCACCTTTTTTGACATATTGATTTCTGGAGAAAGAAACAAGGTGTTTAGGGATTGACGTGGGCAGTCACTATGCTTTAAGCAATATGCAAAATAACTAGCATAACCATTTAATAAACAAGGTTTTTTATTTTGAGGATTGGTTGTTGAAAGAACTGGACCAAGGTGCAGCGTAACATTTTCTCTCTATTAGAAAAGACGGCGAACAAAACAATAAACACGACAAAAACAAACCGTGAAGCTTAAAAGGCTAAACAAAAGTCAACTTCCCACAAAGACAGGTGGGGAAAAGGGATACCTAAGTATGGTTCTCAATCAGAGACAACGATAGACTGCTGTCCCTGATTGAGAACCACACCCGGCCAAAACACATAGAAATACAAATAATAGAACATAGAATGCCCACCCCAAATCACACCCTGACCAAACCAAAATAGAGACATAAAAAGGATCTCTAAGGTCAGGGCGTGACATTGGTTGAGGCAGAGTTGCCATGATTGTAATAAAAATGCAAAAATCAAAAGCCATAGCATAACTAACACTTCAACTCAAGTTTCCCTGACCAAAAACCAATAGGTTTTCTCTGCCCAGCCAGTAGCCTAGCCCACTGCTAGCTTGAAGACATTAACTATACCAAAAACCAATAGGTTTTCTCTGCCCAGCCAGTAGCCTAGCCCACTGCTAGCTTGAAGACATTAACTATACCAAAAACCAATAGGTTTTCTCTGCCCAGCCAGTAGCCTAGCCCACTGCTAGCTTGAAGACATTAACTATACCAAAAACCAATAGGTTTTCTCTGCCCAGCCAGTAGCCTAGCCCACTGCTAGCTTGAAGACATTAACTATACCAAAAACCAATAGGTTTCCTCTGCCCAGCCAGTAGCCTAGCCCACTGCTAGCTTGAAGACATTAACTATACCAAAAACCAATAGGTTTTCTCTGCCCAGCCAGTAGCCTAGCCCACTGCTAGCTTGAAGACATTAACTATACCAAAAACCAATAGGTTTTCTCTGCCCAGCCAGTAGCCTAGCCCACTGCTAGCTTGAAGACATTAACTATACCAAAAACCAATAGGTTTTCTCTGCCCAGCCAGTAGCCTAGCCCACTGCTAGCTTGAAGACATTAACTATACCAAAAACCAATAGGTTTTCTCTGCCCAGCCAGTAGCCTAGCCCACTGCTAGCTTGAAGACATTAACTATACCAAAAACCAATAGGTTTCCTCTGCCCAGCCAGTAGCCTAGCCCACTGCTAGCTTGAAGACATTAACTATACCAAAAACCAATAGGTTTTCTCTGCCCAGCCAGTAGCCTAGCCCACTGCTAGCTTGAAGACATTAACTATACCAAAAACCAATAGGTTTTCTCTGCCCAGCCAGTAGCCTAGCCCACTGCTAGCTTGAAGACATTAACTATACCAAAAACCAATAGGTTTCCTCTGCCCAGCCAGTAGCCTAGCCCACTGCTAGCTTGAAGACATTAACTATACCAAAAACCAATAGGTTTTCTCTGCCCAGCCAGTAGCCTAGCCCACTGCTAGCTTGAAGACATTAACTATACCAAAAACCAATAGGTTTTCTCTGCCCAGCCAGTAGCCTAGCCCACTGCTAGCTTGAAGACATTAACTATACCAAAAACCAATAGGTTTTCTCTGCCCAGCCAGTAGCCTAGCCCACTGCTAGCTTGAAGACATTAACTATACCAAAAACCAATAGGTTTTCTCTGCCCAGCCAGTAGCCTAGCCCACTGCTAGCTTGAAGACATTAACTATACCAAAAACCAATAGGTTTTCTCTGCCCAGCCAGTAGCCTAGCCCACTGCTAGCTTGAAGACATTAACTATACCAAAAACCAATAGGTTTCCTCTGCCCAGCCAGTAGCCTAGCCCACTGCTAGCTTGAAGACATTAACTATACCAAAAACCAATAGGTTTTCTCTGCCCAGCCAGTAGCCTAGCCCACTGCTAGCTTGAAGACATTAACTATACCAAAAACCAATAGGTTTTCTCTGCCCAGCCAGTAGCCTAGCCCACTGCTAGCTTGAAGACATTAACTATACCAAAAACCAATAGGTTTTCTCTGCCCAGCCAGTAGCCCTGCCCACTGCTAGCATTTTACCAACAAAACACACACACACACACACACACACACACACACACACACACACACACACACACACACACACACACACACACACACACACACACACACACACACACACACACACACACACACACACACACACACACACACACACACAGGAGGGTTAGGTTTAAACGGTCTCTCTCTAACTACTCTCACCCTGTGTTCTTCCTGAAAGGCCGTATGGTTGATGGCTTACATAAAGACATCTTAGCTAACGCTCTGCATTACAACACCGTTTTCGCTGAGCACTGGTATTTCCCCCGATATTTACAAGGAAATAGAGTGTCAATGGGTAAGAAAGAAACAAGTCATTGATCATGTAAAGCCTCAATGGGCTCCTGTAATCACAAGGTAGATATTTTATTGTTTTGTTTGTAATGACCTGGTTCCACATAATTGGTGAAAGATTAGTGGTTAGCATTGGTTTAGTCTCCCTATTCAATCTGCCGTTTTCTGTAGTCAACTACATTGGGCTAGAGTCCTGGTCGGGCAGGCTGGTTCATAGTGGGCTTCTCTGCCTGAAGTGGTGACAGGTGAGCTTGGGCTAGGTTAGATAGGGTTTAGTGTTCCTCTTGTTCACCCTGTCACCTTCTTTAGTAGCTTACGTTGGGCTACTTGATGACCTGGTTCTACTGCGTGGTGACCAGGTTCTACTACGTGGTGACCTGGTTCTACTGCTTGATGACCTGGTTCTACTGCTTGATGACCTGGTTCTACTGCGTGGTGACCAGGTTCTACTACGTGATGACCTGGTTCTACTGCGTGATGACCCGGTTCTACTGCGTGATGAGCTGGTTCTACTGTGTGATGACCTGGTTCTACTGCGTGAT
>NC_074682.1:58354101-58471601 GCF_029448725.1 Salvelinus fontinalis | reverse complement strand
ACAGTCCCGTGTGGCACAACTACTGACACGGAAAACAAACACCCACATACACACACGTGAAACCCCGGCTGCCTAAGTATGATTCTCAATCGGGGACAACGATTGACAGCTGTCTCTGATTGAGAATCATACCAGGCCAAACACCAATTCCCAACATAGAAAATCACACATAGACAACCCACCCAACTCACGCCCTGACCAACTAAATAAATACAAGACAAGGGAAAACAGGTCAGGAACGTGACAGTCACGGGGGCCGGAACATAGTTACAAACAGTTTGTAGACTACAAATTGACAGCAAGAACCCCAAACAAATATAATATTTGATCACATACATCTCTCTATTATGCGTGTGAATACTTTGGAACAGATTTCCAAAATTAAAATCACATGGAGATGATTTGGCTCGCAGGTCTATGCCCTGGGTGGCTGGAATCTTTGGCAATGTTTTGGGGCCTTCCTCTAACACTTCCTGATATAGTGGTCCTGGATGGAAGGTAGCTTGGCTCCGTTGACGTACAACGGCGGTGCAGTTGCCATACCAAGCAGTGATGCAGCCAGTCAAGATGCTCTCGATGGTGTAGCTGTATAACTTTTTGAGGATCCCAAGGGCCCCATGCCAAATCTTTTCAACATCCTTAGCGGGAAGAGACGCTGTCACGACTGTGTGGGTGAGTGTGGACCATGTTACGTCCTTAGTGATGTTGACGCCAAGAAACTTTGAAGCTCTCTACTCGCTCCACTGCTTCCCTGTCGATGTGGATGGGGGCGTGCTCTCTCCTCTTTCTCTCAATCAGCTCCTCCTCCTCCGTCTTAGTGATGAGGGAGAGGTTGTTGTCGTGTAACCACACTGCCAAGTCTCTGACCTCCCAGTAGGCTGTCTCATTGCCATGCGTGATCAGGCCTAACACCTTTGCGTCGTCAGCAAACTTGATGATGGCGTTTGAGTCGTGTGTGGCCACGCGGGTGACAAGGGATTACAGGAGGGGACTAAGCACACGCCCTTGCATCACCTGTGGCCGTCCCGTCAGGAAGTCCAGAATCCAGTTGCAGAGGGAGTTGTTCAGTTCCATGGGTCCTGAACTTTGTGATGAGCTTGGAAGGGGACTATGGTGTTGAACGCTGAGCTGTAGTCAATTAACAGCATTCTCACATAGTTATTTCTCCTCTTGTCCAGGTGGGAGACAGGCAGTGTAATCGGTGGATCTGTTGGGGCGGTATGTGAATTGGAGTGGGTCCAGGGTGTCTGGGATGATGGTGTTAATGTGTGTCATGACCAGCCTTTCAAAGCATTTCATAATTGCAGATGGTAGTGCTACAGGGTAATAGTAATTTATGCAGGTTACCTTGAAGTTCTTGGGAACAGAGACAATGGTGGTCAGCTTGAAACATGTTGGAATTACAGACTGAGACAAGGAGAGATTGAAAATGTCTGTGAAGACACTTGCCAGCTGGTCTGTGCATGCTTTGAGAGCGTGCCCTGGTATCCCATCTGGCCTGATGGACTTGTGATTGTTAACCTGTTTAAACGTTTTAATCACATCAGTCACGGAGAGTGAGATCACACAGTCATCCGGAACGACGGGGGCTTTCACTCAAGACACAGTGTTGTATTCCTCGAAGCGAGCGTAAAAGGCAATTAGCTCGTTTGGGAGTTCTGCATCACCGGGCATCTCACGGCTGGGTTTTCCCTTTGTTATCCGTTATCGTCTGCATGCCCTGCCACATACGACGAGCGTCGGAGCCGGTTTAACAGGATTCCTCCTCCTCCCTCTTACATTGTCCTCGTGCATGTTTTATGTATCGCCTGAGGTTTTAGAGGGCTTTCTTATATGCATACATGACCATTTGACCAGAGCCCTATAGGCACTACTGAAAAGAAGTGCACTATGTAGGGAATAGGATCCTATTTGGACCACATCCTCAGTCAGGCAGACCATCTTTCTGTCCTCCATAATAACCTTCCAGGAATCTCCCTTCCTTCAGTAAAACTGTCTTTCTACCTATTCTCCATCTTGTTTCCTTAACAACCACCCCTGTTGGTAGTAGAGTCTCTAGGTCCAGAATATCTCCGTTCAAGGTTTAAGGATCCGTATATTTTATTGATCTCTGATGACTGTTGAGCTAGAAATACACTGATACATACTGAACATATACCATTTACATTAGAGCTCACACTCAACACATCAAACACCATGTAACTACTGCCTGTCACACCATGTAACTAGTGCCTGTCACACCATGTAACTACTGCCTGTCACACCATGTCACTACTGCCTGTCACACCATGTAACTACTGCCTGTCACACCATGTAACTACTGCCTGTCACATCATGTAACTTCTGCCTGTCACACCATGTAACTAGTGCCTGTCACACCATGTAACTACTGCCTGTCACACCATGTCACTACTGCCTGTCACACCATGTAACTACTGCCTGTCACATCATGTAACTTCTGCCTGTCACACCATGTAACTAGTGCCTGTCACACCATGTCACTACTGCCTGTCACACCATGTAACTACTGCCTGTCACACCATGTAACTACTGCCTGTCACACCATGTAACTACTGCCTGTCACATCATGTAACTTCTGCCTGTCACACCATGTAACTAGTGCCTGTCACACCATGTCACTACTGCCTGTCACACCATGTAACTACTGCCTGTCACACCATGTCACTACTGCCTGTCACACCATGTAGCTACTGCCTGTCACACCATGTAACTACTGCCTGTCACAGTAACTACTGCCTGTCACACCATGTAACTACTGCCTGTCACAGTAACTACTGCCTGTCACACCATGTAACTACTGCCTGTCACACCATGTAACTACTGCCTGTCACACCATGTAACTACTGCCTGTCACACCATGTAACTACTGCCTGTCACAGTAACTACTGCCTGTCACACCATGTAACTACTGCCTGTCACACCATGTAACTACTGCCTGTCACACCATGTAACTACTGCCTGTCACAGTAACTACTGCCTGTCACAGTAACTACTACCTGTCACACCATGTAACTACTGCCTGTCACAGTAACTACTGCCTGTCACAGTAACTACTACCTGTCACACCATGTAACTACTGCCTGTCACAGTAACTACTGCCTGTCACACCATGTAACTACTGCCTGTCACACCATGTAACTACTGCCTGTCACACCATGTAACTACTGCCTGTCACACCATGTAACTACTGCCTGTCACACCATGTCACTACTGCCTGTCACAGTAACTACTGCCTGTCACACCATGTAACTACTGCCTGTCACAGTAACTACTACCTGTCACACCATGTAACTACTGCCTGTCACAGTAACTACTGCCTGTCACACCATGTAACTACTGCCTGTCACAGTAACTACTGCCTGTCACACCATGTAACTACTGCCTGTCACAGTAACTACTACCTGTCACACCATGTAACTACTGCCTGTCACACCATGTAACTACTGCCTGTCACACCATGTAACTACTGCCTGTCACACCATGTAACTACTGCCTGTCACAGTAACTACTGCCTGTCACACTATGTAACTACTGCCTGTCACAGTAACTACTGCCTGTCACACCATGTAACTACTACCTGTCACACCATGTAACTACTGCCTGTCACACCATGTAACTACTGCCTGTCACACCATGTAACTACTGCCTGTCACACCATGTAGCTACTGCCTGTCACACCATGTAACTACTGCCTGTCACACCATGTAACTACTGCCTGTCACACCCTGTAACTACTGTCTGTCACACCATGTAACTACTGCCTGTCACTGTAACTACTGCCTGTCACAGTAACTACTGCCTGTCACACCATGTAACTACTGCCTGTCACAGTAACTACTGCCTGTCACACCATGTAACTACTGCCTGTCACACCATGTAACTACTGCCTGTCACACCATGTAGCTACTGCCTGTCACACCATGTAACTACTGCCTGTCACAGTAACTACTGCCTGTCACACCATGTAACTACTGCCTGTCACACCATGTAACTACTGCCTGTCACACCATGTAACTACTGTCTGTCACACCATGTAACTACTGCCTGTCACACCATGTAACTACTGCCTGTCACAGTAACTACTGCCTGTCACACCATGTAGCTACTGCCTGTCACACCATGTAACTACTGCCTGTCACAGTAACTACTGCCTGTCACAGTAACTACTGCCTGTCACACCATGTAACTACTGCCTGTCACAGTAACTACTGCCTGTCATAGTAACTACTGCCTGTCACAGTAACTACTACCTGTCACACCATGTAACTACTGCCTGTCACACCATGTAACTACTGCCTGTCACACCATGTAACTACTGCCTGTCACACCATGTAACTACTGCCTGTCACAGTAACTACTGCCTGTCACACCATGTAACTACTGCCTGTCACAGTAACTACTGCCTGTCACAGTAACTACTGCCTGTCACAGTAACTACTACCTGTCACACCATGTAACTACTGCCTGTCACACCATGTAACTACTGCCTGTCACACCATGTAACTACTGCCTGTCACACCATGTAACTACTGCCTGTCACACCATGTAACTACTGCCTGTCACACCATGTCACTACTGCCTGTCACAGTAACTACTGTCTGTCACACCATGTAACTACTGCCTGTCACAGTAACTACTGCCTGTCACACCATGTAACTACTGCCTGTCACAGTAACTACTGCCTGTCACACCATGTAACTACTGCCTGTCACAGTAACTACTGCCTGTCACACCATGTAACTACTGCCTGTCACAGTAACTACTGCCTGTCACACCATGTAACTACTGCCTGTCACAGTAACTACTGCCTGTCACACCATGTAACTACTGCCTGTCACAGTAACTACTGTCTGTCACACCATGTAACTACTGCCTGTCACACCATGTAACTACTGCCTGTCACACCATGTAGCTACTGCCTGTCACAGTAACTACTACCTGTCACACCATGTAACTACTGCCTGTCACACCATGTAACTACTGTCTGTCACACCATGTAACTACTGCCTGTCACACCATGTAACTACTGCCTGTCACACCATGTAACTACTGCCTGTCACACCATGTAACTACTGCCTGTCACACCATGTAACTACTGTCTGTCACACCATGTAACTACTGCCTGTCACACCATGTTGCTACTGCCTGTCACACCATGTAGCTACTGCCTGTCACAGTAACTACTGCCTGTCACACCATGTAACTACTGCCTGTCACACCATGTAACTACTGCCTGTCACACCATGTAACTACTGCCTGTCACACCATGTAACTACTGCCTGTCACACCATGTAACTACTGTCTGTCACACCATGTCACTACTGCCTGTCACAGTAACTACTGCCTGTCACACCATGTAACTACTGCCTGTCACAGTAACTACTGCCTGTCACACCATGTAACTACTGCCTGTCACAGTAACTACTACCTGTCACACCATGTAACTACTGCCTGTCACAGTAACTACTGCCTGTCACACCATGTAACTACTGCCTGTCACAGTAACTACTGCCTGTCACACCATGTAACTACTGCCTGTCACACCATGTAACTACTGTCTGTCACACCATGTAACTACTGCCTGTCACACCATGTTGCTACTGCCTGTCACACCATGTAGCTACTGCCTGTCACAGTAACTACTACCTGTCACACCATGTAACTACTGCCTGTCACACCATGTAACTACTGCCTGTCACAGTAACTACTGCCTGTCACAGTAACTACTGCCTGTCACAGTAACTACTGCCTGTCACACCATGTATCTACTGCCTGTCAACATGTTTCTTTTCATTATAGATTAAATGTCTGCTTCCCAAATGGGACCCATAGTTCCCTATGTAGTGCATTGCTGTTGAGAAGGGCCCATGGGGTTCTGGTCAAAAGTAGTGCACTTTGTAGAGTACAGGGTGCCTTTTGGGACATGGTTAATATCGTTTCTCAAGGACACCTGAAGATTGTTTCCCTCTTCATACAAGGATATTCCCCAAGCTCAAAGAGTATTATATCTCCTGTCTTGAATTAACCAGAGCTTAGATATGTAGCTACCTGGAAAAGGTTCTCTCTCTGTATGGTTCTAGAGTTCTATCTCTGTATGGTTCTAGAGTTCCTTCTCTGTATGGTTCTGGAGTTCCTTCTCTGTATGGTTTTAGAGTTCTATCACTGTTTTTTTTCTAGATTTCTATCTCTGTATGGTTCTAGAGTTCCTTCTCTGTATGGTTCTAGAGTTCTTTCTCTGTATGGTTCTAGAGTTCCTTCTCTGTATGGTACTAGATTTATATCTCTGTATGGTTCTAGAGTTCTATCTCTGTATGGTTCTAGAGTTCCTTCTCTGTATGGTTCTAGATTTCTATCTCTGTATGGTTCTAGAGTTCTATCTCTGTATGTTTCTATAGTTCTATCTCTGTATGGTGCTAGAGTTCTATCTCTGTATGGTTCTATAGTTCTATCTCTGTATGGTTCTAGAGTTCTATCTCTGAATGGTTTCAGAGTTCTATCTCTGCATGTGTTCTCAAGTTCCATCATTGTATGGTTCTAGAGTTCTATCTCTGTATGGTTTCAGAGTTCTATCTCTGCATGTGTTGTAGAGTTCCATCACTGTATTGTTCTAGAGTTCTATTTCTGTATGGGTCTAGAGTCATATCTCTTTATGGTTCTAGAGTTCCATCACTGTATGGTTCTAGATTTCTATCTCTGAATGGTTTCATAGTTCTATCTCTGCATGTGTTGTAGAGTTCTATCTCTGCATTTGTTCTAGAGTTCTATCTCTTTATGGCTCTAGAGTTCCATCACTGTATGGTTCTAGAGTTCTCTCTCTCTGCATGTGTTCTAGAGTCATGGTTCTGGTGTACCTGGAAAGAGTTATCTAGCTGCATGGTTCTAGAACACAGAGAATATTCCTGGGAGATCACCAGTGTTTCCATCCAACCATAGGGATCGTGATGTAACCTACTGTATAGCGTTGCCATGGTAATCTATTTTTAGCCACTTGGAAAGAGAAAAAGACAAACTGCTAAAATATGCGATATGGTTCATGCTCACTCTCACATTCAATTCTCCGTCCTCTGGGAATGCTGACAAGTTTTTTTTTAAGGATCACGACTGGGTTAGGTGTGTGAGTGATTTGTCAGACCTGTTTTAGCTAGCCAACCTGCTCTAAATGAGGCTCCACTTCCTCATCGGTGACTTGTCATTATGAGTGTACTGTACTGGTGTCCTGGTGTACTACCCACTGTAATGAGAAGAATCAGTGGCTGAGTACCAAATGGAACCCTAATCCCTATATTAGATACACACTGAATGCATGCTCTCTCTTGGTTTGTATCTGAGCGTACCACCGGTCAATTCTAACTCTATTCTACTAGAAACTAGGTCTATCAGACACTCAGACACCCTGAAATATACACACCTCTCTCTGTCTCTCTCTCTCTCTCTCTCTCTCTCTCTCTCTCTCTGTCTGTCTGTCTGTCTGTCTGTCTGTCTGTCTGTCTGTCTGTCTGTCTGTCTCTGTCTCTGTCTCTGTCGCTCTCTTTCTCTCTCGCGCTCTCGCTCTCGCTCTCGCTCTCTTTTTCTCTCTCTCCTCTGTCTCTCTTCAATTCATCAAGGCTTTATTGGCATGGGAAACGTGTTAGAAATGAACAGTAAACATTGCACTCACAAAGGTTTGAAAATGATAAACATTTCAAGTGTTTTATTTAATCAGTTACAGTATGTACTGTGTTTTAGCGATGTGCAAATAGTTGTAGTAGAAGAAGATAAATAAACAGCTAAATATTTACAATGTTGTTTGTGCTCCTCTGGTTGCCCTTTTTGTCATGGCAACGGGCCACAAACCTTGCTGCTGTGATTTGCACACTGCGGTATTTCACCTAACAGATATGGGAGTTTATCAATGTTTGATTTGTTTTCAAATAATTTGTGCGTCTGCGGGGGAAAAATGTATCTCTAAATGTGTCATACATTTGGCAGGAGGTTAGGAAGTGTAGCTCAGTTTCCACCTCATTTTGTGGACATTGGGTGCATAGCATGTCTTCTCTCGAGAAACAGGTTTGCCTACTGAACCCTTTCTCAATTAAGTTTGGTTCAGTCACAGTGGTCAGGTATTCTGCCACTGTGTATTCTCTGTTTAGGGCCAAATAGTTTTCTAGTTTGCTCTGTTTTTTTTGGTTGATTCTTTCCAGCGTGTCAAATATTTAGCTTTTTGATTTCTCATAATTGGGTTGGGTCTAAATGTGTTTCTGTCCTGGGGCTCTGTGGGTTCTGTTTGTGTTTGTGAACAGAGCCCCAGAACCAGCTGGCTGAGGAGACTCTTCTCTAGATTCATCTCTCTGTAGGTGAGGGCTCTTCTCCAGGTTCATCTCTGTAGGTGAGGGCTCTGAGGGGTCTGTTTGTGTTTGTGAACAGAGTCTCAGAACCAGCTGGCTGAGGAGACTCTTCTCTAGATTCATCTCTCTGTAGGTGAGGGCTCTGAGGGGTCTGTTTGTGTTTGTGAACAGAGTCTCAGAACCAGCTGGCTGAGGGAGACTCTTCTCCAGGTTCATCTCTCTTTCTCTACGTGAGGGATTTGTTGTGTAATGTGTGGCCATCCCTTTCTTTTAGGTGGTTGTAGGATTTAACAGCTATTTTCTTGATTTTCCTAATTCTGCTCTGCATGTTTGGGGTTTTGCATTGCACACAAAGTATATTTTTTGCAGAATTCTGCATGCCGTTTCTCAGTTGGGTGTTTGTCCCATTTTATGAATTATTTAGTTGGTGAGCGGACCCCAGACCTCACAACCATAAAGGGCAATGGGTTCTATAACTGATTGAAGTATTTGTAGCCTGATCCTAATTGGGATGTTGAGTTTTATGTTCCTTCTGATGTGGCGTAGAAGCCCTTCTTTCCGTGTCTCTTAGATCGATGTAGGTATAATCATTGTATTTATTTAACATTTTTTAATTTCCAATCCCCCATATATTTTGGGGGTAAATATATCCATATACATACACGTATGCATACATACACACATATATACACACATACCTATATATACATACATACACACATATATACACACACCTATATATACATACATACACACATATATACACATACCTATATATACATACATATACACATATATACACACATACCTATATATACATACACACACACACACATATATACATACACATACCTATATATACATATATATACACATATATACATACATACCTATATATACATACATATACACACATACCTATATATACATATATATACATATATACACACACATACCTATATATACATACATATACACATATATACACACACATACCTATATACACATATATACACACATATATACATACATACCTATATACACATATATATACACACATATATACATACATACCTATATACACATATATATACACATATATACACACATACCTATATAGACATACATACTTTTTAAAGAATATACCTTTATTATTATTTCCTGCAAACCCTACGACCGATCCCCCAATTGGAGTAAACTAATAAACACTTCTGCTTCTACCTTCAGTTTATACATTTAGTTTATACATCTTATACACATTTTACAGACACAATCTATTTTACAATAGTTATATTTAGTTTGTTTTTAGTCCTTCCTCTATTTCTGATGTCCATCCAGTTTGATTTCTATTTGTAACTGTGCTATTTCACAACATTTCTGAACCTATAGACATTTTACAGATTATTTTTTATAATTCTTTATGTGCTCTAAGGCAACGGTGTCTAGATAGAATTTGTATTTATTTGTCTTGGCTACTGGACCTTTTCTGGAACACCATTATTTTTGTCTTACTGAGATTTACTGTCAGGGTCCAGGTCTGGCAGAATCTGTGCAGAAGATCTAGGTGCTGCTGTAGGCCCTCCTTGGTTGGGGACAGAAGCACCAAACATTAGACATTTGATTTCTGAATCCAAATCAAAGTTTATTTGTCACGTGTGCCGAATACAATAGGTGTAGACCATACAGTGAAATGCTTACTTACAGGCTCTAACCAACAATGCAGTTTTAAGAAAAAAAAGAAAAAAAGAAAGAGATAAGAATAACAAATAATTAAAGAGCAGCAGTAAATAACAATAGTGGGGCAATATACAGGGTGTTACGGTACAGAGTCAATGTGGAGGCTATATACAGGGTGTTACGGTACAGAGTCAATGTGGAGGCTATATACAGGGTGTTACGGTACAGAGTCAATGTGGAGGCTATATACAGGGGGTACCGGTACAGAGTCAATGTGGAGGCTATATACAGGGGGTACCGGTACAGAGTCAATGTGGAGGCTATATACAGGGGGTACCGGTACAGAGTCAATGTGGAGGCTATATACAGGGGGTACTGGTACAGAGTCAATGTGGAGACTATATACAGGGGGTACCGGTACAGAGTCAATGTGGAGACTATATACAGGGGGTACTGGTACAGAGTCAATGTGGAGACTATATACAGGGTATTACGGTACAGAGTCAATGTGGAGGCTATATACAGGGTGTTACGGTACAGAGTCAATGTGGAGGCTATATACAGGGTGTTACGGTACAGAGTCAATGTGGAGGCTATATACAGGGTGTTACATTTACATTTTTACATTTACATTATTTAGCAGACGCTCTTATCCAGAGCGACTTACAAATTGGAAAGTTCATACATATTCATCCTGGTCCCCCCGTGGGAATTGAACCCACAACCCTGGCGTTGCAAGCGCCATGCTCTACCAACTGAGCCACACGGGACAAGAGTTACGGTACAGAGTCAATGTGGAGGCTATATACAGGGTATTACGGTACAGAGTCAATGTGGAGGCTATATACAGGGGGTACAGAGTCAATGTGGAGGCTATATACAGGGGGTACAGAGTCAATGTGGAGGCTATATACAGGGGGGTACCACTACCGAGTCAATGTGGAGGCTATATACAGGGGGTACAGAGTCAATGTGGAGGCTATATACAGGGTGTTACGGTACAGAGTCAATGTGGAGGCTATATACAGGGGGTACAGAGTCAATGTGGAGGCTACATACAGGGGGGTACCAGTACCGAGTCAATGTGGAGGCTATATACAGGGGGTACCGGTACAGAGTCAATGTGGAGGCTGTATACAGGGTGTTACGGTACAGAGTCAATGTGGAGGGGCACCGGTGTCGAGGTAATTGAGGTAATATGTACATGTAGGTAGAGGTAAAGTGACTATACATAGATAATAAACAGAGAGTAGCGCAATGCAAGGAGGACGCAATGCAAATAGTCTGGGTAGCCATTTGATTAACTGTTCAGGAGTCTTATGGCTTGGGGGGTAGAAACTGTTCAGGAGTCTTATGGCTTGGGGGGTAGAAGCCTTTTGGATTTAGACTTAGTGCTCCGGTACTGCTTGCCGTGTGGTAGCAGAGAGAACAGTCTGACTAGGGTGGCTGGAGTCTTTGACAATTTTTAGGGCCTTTCTTTGACACCGCCTGGTATAGAGGTCCTGGATGGCAGGCAGCTTAGCCCCAGTGATGTACTGGGCCGTACGCACTACCCTCTGTCGTGCCTTGCGGTCGGAGGCCGGGCAATTGCCATACCAGGCAGTGATGCAACCCGTCAGGATCCTCTCGATGGTGCAGCTGTAGAACCTTTTGAGGATCTGAGGACCCATGCCAAACCTTTTCAGTCTCCTGAGGGGGAATAGGTTTTGTCGTGCCCTCTTCACAACTGTCTTGGTGTGCTTGGACCATGTTCGTTTGTTGGTGATGTGGACACCAAGGAACATGAAGCTCTCAACCTGCTCCACTACAGCCCCGTCGATGAGAATGGGGGCGTGCTCGGTCCTCCTTTTCCTGTAGTCCACAATCATCTCCTTTGTCTTGATCATGTTGAGGGAGAGGTTGTTATTCTGGTACCACACGGTCAGGTCTCTGACCTCCCTAGAAGAAGTCTCATCGTTGTCGGTGTTCTGGCCTACCACTGTTGTGTCGTCAGCAAACTTAATGATGGTGTTGGAGTCGTGCCTGGCCGTGGAGTCATGAGTGAACAAAGAGTACAGGAGGGAACTGAGCACGAACCCCTGAGGGGCCCCGTGTTGAGGATCAGCGTGGCAGATGTATTGTTACCTACCCTCACCACCTGGGGGCGGCCCGTCAGGAAGTCCAGGATCCAGTTGCAGAGGGAGGTGTTTAGTCCCAGGATCCTTAGCTTAGTGATGAGCTTTGAGGGCACTATGGTGTTGAACGCTGAGCTGTAGTCAATGAACAGCATTCTCACATAGGTGATCCTTTTGTCCAGGTGGGAAAGGGCAGTGTGGAGTGCGATAGAGATTACATCATCTGTGGATCTGTTGGGGCGGTATGCAAATTGGAGTGGGTCTAGAGTTTCTGGTAAAATAGTGTTAATGTGAGCCTTTTACGAGGCTTTCAAAGCATTTAATGGCTACAGATGTGTGTTAAAGTTACCTTAATGTTCTTGGGCGCAGGTACTATGGTGGTGTGCTTGAAACATGTTGGTATTACAGACTCGGACAGGGAGAGTTTGAACATGTTAGTGAAGACACTTGCCCATTGGTCAGCACATGCTCGGAGTACACGTCCTGGTGAATGTTGACCCGTTTAAAGGTCTTACTCACATCGGCTGTGGAGAGTGTGATCACACAGTCATCCGGAACAGCTGATGCTCTCATGCATGTTTCAGTGTTACTTGCAATTGTAATTTGCTCGTCTGGTAGGCTTGTGTCACTGGGCAGCTTCCCTTTGTAGTTTTGTAATAGTTTGCAGGCCCTGCCACATCCGACGAGCGTCAGAGCCGGTGTAGTACTATCTGATCTTAGTCCTGTATTGACACTTTGCCTGTTTGTTGGTTCGTCGTAGGGCATAGCGGGATTTCTTATATGATTTCTTTCTTATAAGCTTCCTTGTTCGAGTCCTGCTCCTTGAAAGCAGCAGCTCTACCCTTTTGCTGTGTGTGTGTGTGTGTGTGTGTGTGTGTGTGTGTGTGTGTGTGTGTGTGTGTGTGTGTGTGTGTGTGTGTGTGTGTGTGTGTGTGTGTGTGTGTGTGTGTGTGTGTGTGTGTGTGTGTGTGTGTGTGTCTGTGTATTCTGTCTGGGCTGTATGGTGGTGTGTGTGTGATGCTCCCCACTGCTATGACCAGAGAAGAGTCTCGGCACGTGGCACGGTATGTGTGTGTGTACGTGTGTTCACACGGTGGTGTGATGATGTGTGTGTGTTCTCATGTGGTCCTGTGTGTGTCTGTTTTGAGACATCAATGTGCTTCTATCTCTTCTCACACAGAGCAAGACAATTAAAAACGGAATGCTTAATGAGTCTATATATAACTGTAGTATTTAGAACACGGGCTGGTGGGAATTCTACCGTTCTAACACCTCTCTCTCTCTCTCTCTCTCTCTCTCTCACTCTCCCCCTCACACATTCACTCTCTCTCTTTTTCTCTCTTTTTTTTCACTCTCTCTCTCTCTCACTTGCTGTTCTCAGCCTCAGACATGACCCTCACTGATCCCCTTCTCCTTTATCTCTGCTGCTTCTCATTTTATTGCTTTCTTGTCTTCTCTATCACTTTCTCTATCACTATCTATATCACTTTCTCTATCACTATCTATATCACTTTCTATATCACTTTCTCTATCACTATCTATATCACTTTCTCTATCACTATCTATGTCACTTTCTCTATCACTATCACTATATTTATCACTATCTCTATCACTAACTCTATCACTATCTCTATCACTATCTCTATCACTAACTCTATCACTATCTCTATCTCTATCACTATCTCTATCACTAACTCTATCACTATCTCTATCTCTATCACTATCTCTATCACTAACTCTATCACTATCTCTATCTCTATCACTATCTCTATCACTTTCTATATCTATATCACTATCTCTATCACTATCACTATCTCTATCACTTTCTATCTCTCTATCTCTATCACTTTCTCTATCACGATCACTATCTCTATCACTATCACTATCTCTATCACTTTCTATCTCTCTATCTCTATCACTTTCTCTATCACAATCACTTTCTCTATCACTATCTCTATTTCTATCACTATCTCTATCTCTATCACTATCTATATCACTTTCTCTATCACTATCACTATCTCTATCACTTTCTATCTCTCTATCTCTATCACTTTCTCTATCACGATCACTATCTATATCACTTTCTATATCACTTTCTCTATCACTATCACTATAACTTTCTCTATCACTATCACTATCTCTATCACTTTCTATATCTACATCTCTATCTCTATCACTATCTCTATCACTTTCTATATATATATCACTATCTCTATCACAATCACTTTCTCTATCACTATCTCTATTTCTATCACTATCTCTATCTCTATCACTATCACTATAACTTTCTCTATCACTATCACTATCTCTATCACTTTCTATATCTACATCTCTATCTCTATCACTATCTCTATCACTTTCTATATCTATATCACTTTCTCTATCACTATCACTTTCTCTATCACTTTCTATATCTATATCTCCAACTCTATCACTTTCTCTATCACTTCCTCTATCACTTTCTCTATCACATTCTCTATCTCTATCACTATCGCTATCACTATCACTATCTATATCACTTTCTATGTCACTTTCTCTATCTCTATCACTTTCTCTATCACTATCTCTATCACTATCTCTATCTATATCTCTATCACTATCTCTATCACTATCACTATCATGTTCTCTATCTCTATCACTTTCTCTATCACTATCTCTATCTATATCTCTATCACTATCTCTATCACTATCTCTATCTCTATCACTATCATGTTCTCTTTCTCTATCACTATCTCTATCACTATCTCTATCACTATCTCTATCACTATCACTTTCTATATCTCTACCTCTATCTCTATCACTTTCTATATCTCTATCACTATCTCTATCGCTATCACTATCTCTATCACTATCTCTATCGCTATCACTATCTCTATCGCTATCTCTATCGCTATCACTATCTCTATCGCTATCACTATCTCTATCTATTTCTCTATCACAATTTATATCACTATTTCTTTCTCTATCACTATCTACAGTTATATCATTATCACTATCTCCATCTCTTGCACTCTCTGTATATCTATACTGTCACTATCTCTATCTCTATCATTATCTCTATCTTTATCACTATCACTTTCTCTACCTCTATAAAATAAAAAATAATATCAAGTGTGGAAGAAATGTTCTTGCTGGAGTCTTTCTTACAGCTATGAAACAGAAAACCAATGTGTTGGAACACGGTAACAGCTTTATTTTTTAATGACGACAAAAAAATAAAATAACAAAATACCCCAACAACTGTATGTGATATAAAAGACGTGCGGTCCAATGATGAAAGCATCAGTAGCTTAAACGTTATTATAACCGCCAAGTGGTCTGGATAAATAGTGAAACAGAAATAATAATAATACTGGCATCATAGTTAAACTGGCGATATGACAGCAGTCAAAAAGAATTGTCCGTTGTTTGCTCCGTTCATCTCTCCCTCGATCCTGACTAGTCTCCCAGTCCCTGCTGCTGAAAAACATCCCCATAGTATGATGTCAACTCGTGCCTAGATGGCGTCCATCTTCAACACCATCGGTTGCATTTCATTTTGCTGTTAGCCCTTGTCCTAACAGTTGACGCAATTTTCCTTTCCCTTTGCTTGACACACTTTGACATACCTTTGTTTTGGTTGTAGTGCGTATGATAGTCTCTGGTTTTCTCTTTATTGTCTTCTTGTCATTCTTCAGCGCCGGCTACTCAACAACGGCTGTGCAGGTGTCTTATTTTGCACAGAGGGCGGGAACTCCCGTCTCAATTTGTTCATGGTGCCGGCGCCAGACTTGTTTTCTTTGCAAGCAATTTGTTCACCAATGAGAGTGAAGTGAAGGAATTTGTCCCATGGTGACATTTCTCCCCTTGCCGACATAAGATCTCTGACACTTGCTCACCTGGTGCACCAATGGAGATATTTTCCCAGATGTTGAAAGCCATTCGGCAACAGAATGACCCGCCCTGTTGTTAATTCACAATTGGTGATAACATACGGTGCATTCGGAAAGTATTCAGACCCCTTGACTTTTTCCACATTTTGTTACGTTACAGCCTTATTCTAAAGTGGATTACATTTTTAAAAATCCTCATCAATCTACACACAAAACCCCATAATGACAAAGCAAAAACTGTTTTTTGAAAAATGTATTAAAAATTTCAAAAACATATTTACATAAGTTTTTAGACCCTTTGCTATGAGACTCGAAATTGAGCTCAGGCGCATCCTGTTTCCATTGATCATCCTTGATGATTATACAACATGATTGGAGTCCACCTGTGGTAAATTCAATTGACTGGACATGATTTGGAAAGGCACACACCTGTCTGTCTATATAAGGTCCCACAGTTGACAGTGCATGTCAGAGCAAAAACCAAGGCTTGAGGTCGAAGGAATTGTCCGTAGAGCTCAGAGACAGGATTGTGTCGAGGCACAGATCTGGGGAAGGGTACCAAAAACTGTCTGCAACATTGAAGGTCCCCAAGAACACAGTGGCCTCCATCATTGTTAAATGGAAGAAGTTTAGAACCACCAAGACTCTTCCTAGAGCTGGCCGCTCGGCCAAACTGAATAATCAGGGGAGAAGGGCCTTGGTCAGAATCCGATGGTCACTCTGACAGAGCTCCAGAGTAGTTCCTCTGTGGAGATGGGAGAAACTTACAGAAGGACAACCATCACTGCAGCACTCCACCAATCAGGCCTTTATGGTAGAGTGGCCAGACGGAAGTCACTCCTCAGTAAAAGGCACATGACCGCCTGCTTGGATTTTGCGGAAAGGCACCTAAAGACTCTCAGACCATGAGAAACAAGATTCTCTGGTCTGATGAAACCACGATTGAACTCTTTGGCCTGAATGCTAAGCATCATGTCTGGAGGAAACCTGGCACCATCCCTACGGTGAAGCATGGTGGTGGCAGCATCATGCTGTGGGAATGTTTTACAGCGGCAGGGATTGGGAGACTAGTCAGGATCGAGGGAAAGATGAACGGAGCAAAGTACAGATTGATCCTTGATGAAAACCTGTTGGAGCAGAGAAGGAGCAGAGCAGGCCCTACTGTTGGAGAAGGAGCAGAGCAGGCCCTACTGTTGGAGAAGGAGCAGAGCAGGCCCTACTGTTGGAGAAGGAGCAGAGAAGGCCCTACTGTTAGAGAAGGAGCAGAGAAGGCCCCACTGTTGGAGAAGGAGCAGAGAAGGCCCTACTGTTGGAGAAGGAGCAGAGCAGGCCCCACTGTTGGAGAAGGAGGGGAGCAGGCCCTACTGTTGGGAGAAGGAGGGGAGCAGGCCCTACTGTTGGATAAGGAGGGGTGCAGGCCCTACTGTTGGAGAAGGAGGGGAGCAGGCCCTACTGTTGGAGAAGGATGGGAGCAGGCCCTACTGTTGGAGAAGGAGGGGAGCAGGCCCTACTGTTGAAGAAGGAGCAGAGCAGGCCCTACTGTTGGAGAAGGAGGGGAGCACGCCCTACTGTTGGAGAAGGAGGGGAGCAGGCCCTACTGTTGGAGAAGGATGGGAGCAGGCCCTACTGTTGGAGAAGGAGGGGAGCAGGCCCTACTATTGGAGAAGGAGGGGAGCAGGCCCTACTGTTGGAGAAGGAGGGGAGCAGGCCCTACTGTTGGGAGAAGGAGGGGAGCAGGCCCTACTGTTGGGAGAAGGAGGGGAGCAGGCCCTACTGTTGGAGAAGGAGGGGAGCAGGCCCTACTGTTGGAGAAGGAGCGGAGCAGGCCCTACTGTTGGAGAAGGAGGGGAGCAGGCCCTACTGTTGGAGAAGGAGCAGAGCAGGCCCTACTGTTGGAGAAGGAGCGGAGCAGGCCCTACTGTTGGAGAAGGAGCGGAGCAGGCCCTACTGTTGAAGAAGGAGCGGAGCAGGCCCTACTGTTGGAGAAGGAGGGGAGCAGGCCCTACTGTTGGAGAAGGAGGGGAGCAGGCCCTACTGTTGGAGAAGGAGGGGAGCAGGCCCTACTGTTGGAGAAGGAGGGGAGCAGGCCCTACTGTTGGAGAAGGAGGGGAGCAGGCCCTACTGTTGGAGAAGGAGGGGAGCAGGCCCTACTGTAGGGAGAAGGAGCAGAGCAGGCCCTACTGTTGGAGAAGGAGGGGAGCTGGCCCTACTGTTGGGAGAAGGAGGGGGGCAGGCCCTACTGTTGGGAGAAGGAGGGGAGAAGGCCCTACTGTTGGGAGAAGGAGGGGAGCAGGCCCTACTGTTGGGAGAAGGAGGGGAGCAGGCCCTACTGTTGGGAGAAGGAGGGGACCAGGCCCTACTGTGGGGAGAAGGAGGGGACCAGGCCCTACTGTGGGGAGAAGGAGCAGAGCAGGCCCTACTGTTGGAGAAGGAGGGGTGCAGGCCCTACTGTAGGGAGAAGGAGGGGAGCAGGCCCTACTGTGGGGAGAAGGAGGGGGGCAGGCCCTACTGTGGGGAGAAGGAGGGGAGCAGGCCCTACTGTAGGGAGAAGGAGGGGAGCAGGCCCTACTGTAGGGAGAAGGAGGGGAGCAGGCTCTACTGTTAGAGAAGGAGGGGAGCAGGCCCTACTGTTGGAGAAGGAGGGGAGCAGGCCCTACTGTTGGAGAAGGAGCAGAGCAGGCCCTACTGTTGGAGAAGGAGGGGAGCAGGCCCTACTGTTGGAGAAGGAGGGGGGCAGGCCCTACTGTTGGAGAAGGAGCGGAGCAGGCCCTACTGTTGGAGAAGGAGGGGAGCAGGCCCTACTGTTGGAGAAGGAGCAGAGCAGGCCCTACTGTTGGAGAAGGAGGGGAGCAGGCCCTACTGTTGGAGAAGGAGCGGAGCAGGCCCTACTGTTGGATAGGAGGGGAGCAGGCCCTACTGTTGGAGAAGGAGGGGAGCAGGCCCTACTGTTGGAGAAGGAGGGGAGCAGGCACTTCTGTTGGAGAAGGAGGGCGCAGGCCCTACTGTTGGAGAAGGAGCGGAGCAGGCCCTATTGTTGGAGAAGGAGGAGAGCAGGCCCTACTGTTGGAGAAGGAGGGGGGCAGGCCCTACTGTTGGAGAAGGAGGGGAGCAGGCCCTACTGTTGGAGAAGGAGGGGAGCAGGTCCTACTGTAGGGAGAAGGAGGGGAGCAGGCCCTACTGTTGGAGAAGGAGGGGAGCAGGCCCTACTGTTGGAGAAGGAGGGGAGCAGGCCCTACTGTTGGAGAAGGAGCGGAGCAGGCCCTACTGTAGGGAGAAGGAGCGGAGCAGGCCCTACTGTTGGAGAAGGAGGGGAGCAGGCCCTACTGTTGGAGAAGGATCAGAGCAGGCCCTACTGTTGGAGAAGGAGGGGAGCAGGCCCTACTGTTGGAGAAGGAGCGGAGCAGGCCCTACTGTTGGAGAAGGAGGGGAGCAGGCCCTACTGTTGGAGAAGGAGCAGAGCAGGCCCTACTGTTGGAGAAGGAGGGGGGCAGGCCCTACTGTTGGAGAAGGAGGGGCAACGGGGGAAAACCATTCAAAAAATCACATGCCCTCCTAAAACTGGTTGTGTTTGTTGTGGGTGGTTGGTGTTTATGATATTGACAGTATGGTATATAGTTTTATTTAGTAAAGACGATGGACGGAGGGGAGCAGTCAAAATGTGTTATTCACGGCAGTCTGATAACTCTCATAATAACACCGTTAGTTAATCACTGAAATGTGCTAAAAGCAGCCAGCCTGGGCTAACACTAACCGTGCGTTGTTGGTTGGCAAACAGACACACGTCATTGGAGCACAGCTGGCTGGGTGGACAGGCTAAAACACGGGCCACCAATCCTGTTTATCACAGTCCAGGACAACCAGACGTTGTCGGGGTACCCACATTGATCCAGACGCTGCTCAGTTTGACCCGGTCCAGTATCCTCATTCCAGTGGATAGTCTTGTGTTGTAACTGTCAAGTCTTCTTTGTGAGAAATTTGGAAATCAAGGTTGGTGTATGGGTGGTTGGTGTGTGGGTGGTTTGTGTGTGGGTGGTGTGTGGGTGTGTGGGTGGTTGTGTATGGGTGGTTGGTGTGTGGGTGGTTGGTGTGTGGGTGGTTGGTGCATGGGTGGTTGGTGTGTGTGGGTGGTTGGTGTGTGGGTGGTTGGCGTATGGGTGGTTTGCGTATGGGTGGTTGGTGTGTGGGTGGTTGGTGTATGGGTGGTTGGTGTATGGGTGGTTATGTATGGGTGGTATGTGTATGGGTGGTTGGTGTGTGGGTGGTTGGTGCGTGGATGGTTGGTGTATGGGTGGTTGGTGTATGGGTGGTTTGTGTGTGGGTCGTTTGTGCGGTTGGTGTGTGTGTGTGGGTGGTGTGTGTGGGTGGTGTGTGCGTGGGTGGTGTGTGTGTGGGTGGTTGGTGTGTGGGTGGTTTGTGTGTGGGTGGTTTGTGTCTGGGTGGTTGGTGTATGGGTGGTTGGTGTGTGGGTGGTTGGTGTATGGGTGGTTGGTGTATGGGTGGTTGGTGTATGGGTGGTTGGTTGGTGTGTGTGGGTGGTTGGTGTGTGGGTGGTTGGTGTATGGGTGGTTTGTGTGTGGGTGGTTGGTTGGTGCATGGGTGGTGTGTGTGTGGGTGGTTGGTGTATGGGTGTTTGGTGTGTGTGGGTGGTTGGTGTGTGGGTAGTTGGTGCATGGGTGGTTTGTGTGTGGGTGGTTGGTGTGTGGGTGGTGTGTGGGTGGTTGGTGTGTGGGTGGTTGGTGTAGGGTGGTTGGTGTGTGGGTGGTAGGTGTGTGGGTGGTAGGTGTGTGGGTGGTAGGTGTGTGGGTGGGTGGGTGGTTGTTGTGTGGGTGGTTGGTGTGTGTGTGGGGGGGGTGGTGTGTGTGTGTGGTTGGTGTATGGGTGGTTGGTGTATGGATGGTGTGTGGGTGGGTGGTTGGTGTATGGGTGGTTGGTGTGTGGGTGGTGTGTGTGTGGGTGGTTGGTGTATGGGTGGTTGGTGTGTGGGTGGTTGGTGTGTGGTTGGTTTGTGTGTGGGTGGTTGGTGTATGGGTGGTTGGTGTATGGGTGGTTTGTGTGTGGGTGGTTGGTGTGTGGGTGGTTGGTGTGTGGGTGGTTGGTGTGTGGTTGGTGTGTAGAAGTGTATGGCTGGTTTGTGTGTGTTCTCTAGTACAGTGTGTGTGGAGGAGACCAGACAGTGTATTGTCATGTGTGTATGATAATTTGTAGCTTTTTCTATGAGAGAGAGAGAGAGATGATTTGTACATATGTAGATGTCATTTGTACAATAGTTACATTTAATTCAATTGTTATTTCTTTCTCCAAAACAGGTTTAACAGGAGATGTAACTGACCTAGATAAGAGGAAAGAAGTGTATGGTGAAAACCTGATACCTCCGAAGAAGCCAAAGACCTTTCTCCAGTTAGTATGGGAGGCCCTGCAGGACGTGACTCTGATCATCCTGGAGGTGGCCGCTTTGATCTCTCTGGGACTGTCCTTCTATCAGCCTCCGGGAGGGGACAGCGGAGAGTGTGAGTACTGACACACACACACACACGTATACGCAAACAGACACATATATTAACACACATTCAGTATGCAGACACACACCTAAGCACGCTCCTCGAAAGCCAAGGAACATCTGGGTATGAGCCAAGGAACATCTGGGTATGAGTCAAGGAACATCTGGGTATGAGCCAAGGAAGATCTGGGTATGAGCCAAGGGAGATCTGGGTATGGGCCAAGGGAGATCTGGGTATGAGCCAAGGAACATCTGGGTATGAGCCAAGGAACATCTGGGTATGAGCCAAGGAAGATCTGGGTATGAGCCAAGGAAGATCTGGGTATGAGCCAAGGAAGATCTGGGTATGAGCCAAGGAACATCTGGTGGGGGGGGGGGGGGGGGGGGGGGGGTTCTGCTACACAGCATTGTATAGTAGAACAGTAGAACACAATGCTGTACATTAGAACACAATGCTGTATAGTAGAACACAATGCTGTATAGTAGAACACAATGCTGTATAGTAGAACACAATGCTGTATAGTAGAACACAATGCTGTATAGTAGAACACAATGCTGTATAGTAGAACACAATGCTGTATAGTAGAACACAATGCTGTATAGTAGAACACAATGCTGTATAGTAGAACACAATGATGTATAGTAGAACACAATGCTGTATAGTAGAACACAATGCTGTGTAGTAGAACACAATGCTGTATAGTAGAACACAATGCTGTGTAGTAGAACACAATGCTGTATAGTAGAACACAATGCTGTATAGTAGAACACAATGCTGTATAGTAGAACACAATGCTGTATAGTAGAACACAATGCTGTATAGTAGAACACAATGCTGTATAGTAGAACACAATGCTGTATAGTAGAACACAATGCTGTATAGTAGAACACAATGCTGTATAGTAGAACACAATGTGGTGTAGTAGAACACAATGCTGTATAGTAGAACACAATGCTGTATAGTAGAACACAATGCTGTACAGTAGAACACAATGCTGTATAGTAGAACACAATGCTGTATAGTAGAACACAATGCTGTATAGTAGAACACAATGCTGTATGGTAGAACAGTAGAACACAATGCTGTATAGTAGAACACAATGCTGTACAGTAGAACACAATGCTGTATAGTAGAACACAATGCTGTATAGTAGAACACAATGCTGTATAGTAGAACACAATGCTGTATAGTAGAACACAATGCTGTATAGTAGAACACAATGCTGTATAGTAGAACACAATGCTGTGTAGTAGAACACAATGCTGTATAGTAGAACACAATGCTGTGTAGTAGAACACAATGCTGTATAGTAGAACACAATGCTGTATAGTAGAACACAATGCTGTACATTAGAACACAATGCTGTATAGTAGAACACAATGCTGTATAGTAGAACAGTAGAACACAATGCTGTATAGTAGAACACAATGCTGTATAGTAGAACACAATGCTGTATAGTAGAACACAATGCTGTATAGTAGAACACAATGCTGTATAGTAGAACACAATGCTGTATAGTAGAACACAATGCTGTATAGTAGAACACAATGCTGTATAGTAGAACAGTAGAACACAATGCTGTATAGTAGAACACAATGCTGTATAGTAGAACACAATGCTGTATAGTAGAACACAATGCTGTATAGTAGAACACAATGCTGTATAGTAGAACACAATGCTGTATAGTAGAACACAATGCTGTACAGTAGAACAGTAGAACACAATGCTGTATATTAGAACACAATGCTGTATAGTAGAACAGTAGAACACAATGCTGTACAGTAGAACAGTAGAACACAATGCTGTATATTAGAACACAATGCTGTATAGTAGAACAGTAGAACACAATGCTGTATAGTAGAACACAATGCTGTACAGTAGAACAGTAGAACACAATGCTGTATATTAGAACACAATGCTGTATAGTAGAACAGTAGAACACAATGCTGTATAGTAGAACACAATGCTGTATAGTAGAACAGTAGAACACAATGCTGTATAGTAGAACACAATGCTGTGTAGTAGAACACAATGCTGTATAGTAGAACACAATGCTGTATAGTAGAACACAATGCTGTATAGTAGAACACAATGCTGTATAGTAGAACACAATGCTGTATAGTAGAACAGTAGAACACAATGCTGTATAGTAGAACACAATGCTGTATAGTAGAACACAATGCTGTATAGTAGAACACAATGCTGTATAGTAGAACATAATGCTGTATAGTAGAACAGTAGAACACGATGCTGTATAGTAGAACATAATGCTGTATAGTAGAACAGTAGAACACAATGCTGTATAGTAGAACACAATGCTGTGTAGTAGAACACAATGCTGTATAGTAGAACACAATGCTGTATAGTAGAACACAATGCTGTGTAGTAGAACACAATGCTGTATAGTAGAACACAATGCTGTATAGTAGAACACAATGCTGTATAGTAGAACAGTAGAACACAATGCTGTATAGTAGAACACAATGCTGTATAGTAGAACACAATGCTGTATAGTAGAACACAATGCTGTATAGTAGAACAAAATGCTGTATAGTAGAACACAATGCTGTATAGTAGAACACAATGCTGTACAGTAGAACACAATGCTGTATAGTAGAACACAATGCTGTATAGTAGAACACAATGCTGTATAGTAGAACACAATGCTGTATAGTAGAACACAATGCTGTATAGTAGAACACAATGCTGTATAGTAGAACACAATGATGTATAGTAGAACACAATGCTGTATAGTAGAACACAATGATGTACAGTAGAACACAATGCTGTATAGTAGAACACAATGCTGTATAGTAGAACAGTAGAACACAATGCTGTATAGTAGAACACAATGCTGTATAGTAGAACACAATGCTGTGTAGTAGAACACAATGCTGTGTAGTAGAACACAATGCTGTATAGTAGAACACAATGCTGTATAGTAGAACAGTAGAACACAATGCTGTATAGTAGAACACAATGCTGTGTAGTAGAACACAATGCTGTGTAGTAGAACACAATGCTGTATAGTAGAACACACTGCTGTATAGTAGAACACAATGCTGTATAGTAGAACAGTAGAACACAATGCTGTATAGTAGAACAGTAGAACACAATGCTGTGTAGTAGAACACAATGCTGTGTAGTAGAACACAATGCTGTGTAGTAGAACACAATGATGTATAGTAGAACACAATGCTGTATAGTAGAACACAATGCTGTATAGTAGAACACAATGCTGTACAGTAGAACACAATGCTGTATAGTAGAACACAATGCTGTATAGTAGAACACAATGCTGTATAGTAGAACACAATGCTGTGTAGTAGAACACAATGCTGTATAGTAGAACACAATGCTGTATAGTAGAACACAATGCTGTATAGTAGAACACAATGCTGTATAGTAGAACACAATGCTGTATAGTAGAACACAATGCTGTGTAGTAGAACACAATGCTGTATAGTAGAACAGTAGAACACAATGCTGTATAGTAGAACACAATGCTGTATAGTAGAACACAATGCTGTATAGTAGAACAGTAGAACACAATGCTGTATAGTAGAACACAATGCTGTATAGTAGAACACAATGCTGTATAGTAGAACACAATGCTGTATAGTAGAACACAATGCTGTATAGTAGAACACAATGCTGTATAGTAGAACACAATGCTGTATAGTAGAACACAATGCTGTATAGTAGAACACAATGCTGTACAGTAGAACACAATGCTGTATAGTAGAACACAATGCTGTATAGTAGAACACAATGATGTATAGTAGAACACAATGCTGTATAGTAGAACACAATGCTGTATAGTAGAACACAATGCTGTATAGTAGAACACAATGCTGTATAGTAGAACAGTAGAACACAATGCTGTATAGTAGAACAGTAGAACACAATGCTGTATAGTAGAACACAATGCTGTATAGTAGAACACAATGCTGTGTAGTAGAACACAATGCTGTATAGTAGAACAGTAGAACACAATGCTGTATAGTAGAACACAATGCTGTATAGTAGAACACAATGCTGTGTAGTAGAACACAATGCTGTATAGTAGAACACAATGCTGTATAGTAGAACAGTAGAACACAATGCTGTATAGTAGAACACAATGCTGTATAGTAGAACACAATGCTGTATAGTAGAACAGTAGAACACAATGCTGTATAGTAGAACACAATGCTGTATAGTAGAACACAATGCTGTATAGTAGAACACAATGCTGTATAGTAGAACACAATGCTGTATAGTAGAACACAATGCTGTATAGTAGAACACAATGCTGTATAGTAGAACAGTAGAACACAATGCTATATAGTAGAACACAATGCTGTATAGTAGAACACAATGCTGTATAGTAGAACAGTAGAACACAATGCTGTATAGTAGAACACAATGCTGTATAGTAGAACACAATGCTGTGTAGTAGAACACAATGCTGTATAGTAGAACACAATGCTGTACAGTAGAACACAATGCTGTATAGTAGAACACAATGCTGTATAGTAGAACACAATGCTGTATAGTAGAACACAATGCTGTATAGTAGAACACAATGCTGTATAGTAGAACACAATGCTGTATAGTAGAACACAATGCTGTATAGTAGAACACAATGCTGTATAGTAGAACACAATGCTGTATATTAGAACACAATGCTGTATAGTAGAACACAATGCTGTATAGTAGAACACAATGCTGTATAGTAGAACACAATGCTGTATAGTAGAACACAATGCTGTATAGTAGAACACAATGCTGTATAGTAGAACACAATGCTGTATATTAGAACACAATGCTGTATAGTAGAACACAATGCTGTATAGTAGAACACAATGCTGTATAGTAGAACACAATGTTGTATAGTAGAACACAATGCTGTATAGTAGAACACAATGCTGTATAGTAGAACACAATGCTGTATAGTAGAACACAATGTTGTATAGTAGAACACAATGCTGTATAGTAGAACACAATGCTGTATATTAGAACACAATGCTGTATAGTAGAACACAATGCTGTATAGTAGAACACAATGCTGTATAGTAGAACACAATGTTGTATAGTAGAACACAATGCTGTATAGTAGAACACAATGCTGTATAGTAGAACACAATGCTGTATAGTAGAACACAATGTTGTATAGTAGAACACAATGCTGTATAGTAGAACACAATGCTGTATAGTAGAACACAATGCTGTATAGTAGAACAGTAGAACACAATGCTGTATAGTAGAACACAATGCTGTATAGTAGAACAGTAGAACACAATGCTGTATAGTAGAACACAATGCTGTATAGTAGAACAGTAGAACACAATGCTGTATAGTAGAACACAATGCTGTATAGTAGAACACAATGCTGTATAGTAGAACAGTAGAACACAATGCTGTATAGTAGAACACAATGCTGTATAGTAGAACACAATGTTGTATAGTAGAACACAATGCTGTATAGTAGAACACAATGCTGTATAGTAGAACACAATGCTGTACAGTAGAACACAATGCTGTATAGTAGAACACAATGCTGTATAGTAGAACAGTAGAACACAATGCTGTATAGTAGAACACAATGCTGTATAGTAGAACACAATGCTGTATAGTAGAACACAATGCTGTATAGTAGAACACAATGCTGTATAGTAGAACACAATGCTGTATAGTAGAACACAATGCTGTATAGTAGAACACAATGCTGTATAGTAGAACACAATGCTGTATATTAGAACACAATGCTGTATAGTAGAACACAATGCTGTGTAGTAGAACACAATGCTGTATAGTAGAACAGTAGAACACAATGCTGTATAGTAGAACACAATGCTGTATAGTAGAACACAATGCTGTATAGTAGAACACAATGCTGTGTAGTAGAACACAATGCTGTATAGTAGAACACAATGCTGTGTAGTAGAACACAATGCTGTATAGTAGAACACAATGCTGTATAGTAGAACACAATGCTGTGTAGTAGAACACAATGCTGTATAGTAGAACACAATGCTGTATAGTAGAACACAATGCTGTGTAGTAGAACACAATGCTGTATAGTAGAACACAATGCTGTATAGTAGAACAGTAGAACACAATGCTGTATAGTAGAACACAATGCTGTATAGTAGAACACAATGCTGTATAGTAGAACACAATGCTGTACAGTAGAACACAATGCTGTATAGTAGAACACAATGCTGTATAGTAGAACACAATGCTGTGTAGTAGAACACAATGCTGTATAGTAGAACACAATGCTGTACAGTAGAACACAATGCTGTATAGTAGAACACAATGCTGTATAGTAGAACACAATGCTGTATAGTAGAACACAATGCTGTATAGTAGAACACAATGCTGTATAGTAGAACACAATGCTGTATAGTAGAACACAATGCTGTATAGTAGAACACAATGCTGTATAGTAGAACACAATGCTGTATAGTAGAACAGTAGAACACAATGCTGTATAGTAGAACACAATGCTGTATAGTAGAACACAATGCTGTATAGTAGAACACAATGCTGTATAGTAGAACACAATGCTGTATAGTAGAACACAATGCTGTATAGTAGAACACAATGCTGTATAGTAGAACAGTAGAACACAATGCTGTATAGTAGAACACAATGCTGTATAGTAGAACACAATGCTGTATAGTAGAACACAATGCTGTATAGTAGAACACAATGCTGTATAGTAGAACAGTAGAACACAATGCTGTATAGTAGAACACAATGCTGTATAGTAGAACACAATGCTGTATAGTAGAACACAATGCTGTATAGTAGAACACAATGCTGTATAGTAGAACACAATGCTGTATAGTAGAACACAATGCTGTATAGTAGAACACAATGCTGTATAGTAGAACACAATGCTGTATAGTAGAACACAATGCTGTATAGTAGAACACAATGCTGTATAGTAGAACACAATGCTGTGTAGTAGAACACAATGCTGTGTAGTAGAACACAATGCTGTATAGTAGAACACAATGCTGTGTAGTAGAACACAATGCTGTATAGTAGAACACAATGCTGTATAGTAGAACACAATGCTGTGTAGTAGAACACAATGCTGTATAGTAGAACACAATGCTGTACAGTAGAACACAATGCTGTATAGTAGAACACAATGCTGTATAGTAGAACACAATGCTGTATAGTAGAACACAATGCTGTATAGTAGAACACAATGCTGTATAGTAGAACACAATGCTGTATAGTAGAACACAATGCTGTATAGTAGAACACAATGCTGTACAGTAGAACACAATGCTGTATAGTAGAACACAATGCTGTATAGTAGAACACAATGCTGTATAGTAGAACACAATGCTGTATAGTAGAACACAATGCTGTATAGTAGAACACAATGCTGTATAGTAGAACACAATGCTGTATAGTAGAACACAATGCTGTATAGTAGAACACAATGCTGTATAGTAGAACACAATGCTGTATAGTAGAACACAATGTTGTATAGTAGAACACAATGCTGTATAGTAGAACACAATGCTGTGTAGTAGAACACAATGCTGTATAGTAGAACACAATGCTGTATAGTAGAACACAATGCTGTATAGTAGAGCACAATGCTGTATAGTAGAACAGTAGAACACAATGCTGTATAGTAGAACACAATGCTGTATAGTAGAACACAATGCTGTATAGTAGAACACAATGCTGTATAGTAGAACACAATGCTGTGTAGTAGAACACAATGCTGTATAGTAGAACACAATGCTGTATAGTAGAACACAATGCTGTGTAGTAGAACACAATGCTGTATAGTAGAACACAATGCTGTATAGTAGAACACAATGCTGTATAGTAGAACAGTAGAACACAATGCTGTATAGTAGAACACAATGATGTATAGTAGAACACAATGCTGTATAGTAGAACACAATGCTGTATAGTAGAACACAATGCTGTACAGTAGAACACAATGCTGTATAGTAGAACACAATGCTGTATAGTAGAACAGTAGAACACAATGCTGTATAGTAGAACACAATGCTGTACAGTAGAACACAATGCTGTATAGTAGAACACAATGCTGTACAGTAGAACACAATGCTGTATAGTAGAACAGTAGAACACAATGCTGTATAGTAGAACACAATGCTGTATAGTAGAACACAATGCTGTACAGTAGAACAGTAGAACACAATGCTGTATAGTAGAACACAATGCTGTACAGTAGAACAGTAGAACACAATGCTGTATAGTAGAACACAATGCTGTATAGTAGAACAGTAGAACACAATGCTGTATAGTAGAACACAATGCTGTACAGTAGAACACAATGCTGTATAGTAGAACACAATGCTGTATAGTAGAACACAATGCTGTATAGTAGAACACAATGCTGTATAGTAGAACACAATGCTGTATAGTAGAACACAATGCTGTATAGTAGAACACAATGCTGTATAGTAGAACACAATGCTGTATAGTAGAACACAATGCTGTATAGTAGAACACAATGCTGTATAGTAGAACACAATGCTGTATAGTAGAACACAATGCTGTATAGTAGAACACAATGCTGTGTAGTAGAACACAATGCTGTATAGTAGAACACAATGCTGTGTAGTAGAACACAATGCTGTATAGTAGAACACAATGCTGTATAGTAGAACACAATGCTGTATAGTAGAACACAATGCTGTATAGTAGAACAGTAGAACACAATGCTGTATAGTAGAACACAATGCTGTATAGTAGAACACAATGCTGTATAGTAGAACACAATGCTGTATAGTAGAACACAATGCTGTGTAGTAGAACACAATGCTGTATAGTAGAACACAATGCTGTATAGTAGAACACAATGCTGTATAGTAGAACACAATGCTGTATAGTAGAACACAATGCTGTGTAGTAGAACACAATGCTGTATAGTAGAACACAATGCTGTGTAGTAGAACACAATGCTGTATAGTAGAACACAATGCTGTATAGTAGAACACAATGCTGTATAGTAGAACACAATGCTGTATAGTAGAACAGTAGAACACAATGCTGTATAGTAGAACACAATGCTGTATAGTAGAACACAATGCTGTATAGTAGAACACAATGCTGTATAGTAGAACACAATGCTGTGTAGTAGAACACAATGCTGTATAGTAGAACACAATGCTGTATAGTAGAACACAATGCTGTATAGTAGAACACAATGCTGTATAGTAGAACACGATGCTGTATAGTAGAACACAATGCTGTATAGTAGAACACAATGCTGTATAGTAGAACACAATGCTGTATAGTAGAACACAATGCTGTATAGTAGAACAGTAGAACACAATGCTGTATAGTAGAACACAATGCTGTATAGTAGAACACAATGCTGTATAGTAGAACACAATGCTGTATAGTAGAACACAATGCTGTGTAGTAGAACAGTAGAACACAATGCTGTATAGTAGAACACAATGCTGTATAGTAGAACACAATGCTGTATAGTAGAACACAATGCTGTATAGTAGAACAGTAGAACACAATGCTGTATAGTAGAACACCATGCTGTGTAGTAGAACACAATGCTGTATAGTAGAACACAATGCTGTATAGTAGAACACAATGCTGTATAGTAGAACACAATGCTGTATAGTAGAACACAATGCTGTATAGTAGAACAGTAGAACACAATGCTGTATAGTAGAACACAATGCTGTATAGTAGAACACAATGCTGTATAGTAGAACACAATGCTGTGTAGTAGAACACAATGCTGTATAGTAGAACACAATGCTGTATAGTAGAACACAATGCTGTGTAGTAGAACACAATGCTGTATAGTAGAACACAATGCTGTATAGTAGAACAGTAGAACACAATGCTGTATAGTAGAACACAATGCTGTATAGTAGAACAGTAGAACACAATGCTGTATAGTAGAACACAATGCTGTATAGTAGAACACAATGCTGTATAGTAGAACAGTAGAACACAATGCTGTACAGTAGAACACAATGCTGTATAGTAGAACACAATGCTGTATAGTAGAACACAATGCTGTATAGTAGAACACAATGCTGTATAGTAGAACACAATGCTGTATAGTAGAACAGTAGAACACAATGCTGTATAGTAGAACACAATGCTGTATAGTAGAACACAATGCTGTATAGTAGAACACAATGCTGTATAGTAGAACACAATGCTGTATAGTAGAACACAATGCTGTATAGTAGAACACAATGCTGTATAGTAGAACACAATGCTGTATAGTAGAACACAATGCTGTATAGTAGAACAGTAGAACACAATGCTGTATAGTAGAACACAATGCTGTATAGTAGAACACAATGCTGTATAGTAGAACAGTAGAACACAATGCTGTATAGTAGAACACAATGCTGTATAGTAGAACAGTAGAACACAATGCTGTATAGTAGAACACAATGCTGTATAGTAGAACACAATGCTGTATAGTAGAACAGTAGAACACAATGCTGTATAGTAGAACACAATGCTGTATAGTAGAACACAATGCTGTATAGTAGAACAGTAGAACACAATGCTGTATAGTAGAACAGTAGAACACAATGCTGTATAGTAGAACACAATGCTGTATAGTAGAACACAATGCTGTATAGTAGAACACAATGCTGTACAGTAGAACACAATGCTGTATAGTAGAACAGTAGAACACAATGCTGTATAGTAGAACAGTAGAACACAATGCTGTATAGTAGAACACAATGCTGTATAGTAGAACACAATGCTGTATAGTAGAACACAATGCTGTATAGTAGAACACAATGCTGTATAGTAGAACAGTAGAACACAATGCTGTATAGTAGAACACAATGCTGTACAGTAGAACACAATGCTGTATAGTAGAACACAATGCTGTATAGTAGAACACAATGCTGTGTAGTAGAACACAATGCTGTATAGTAGAACACAATGCTGTATAGTAGAACACAATGCTGTGTAGTAGAACACAATGCTGTATAGTAGAACACAATGCTGTATAGTAGAACACAATGCTGTATAGTAGAACACAATGCTGTATAGTAGAACACAATGCTGTATAGTAGAACACAATGCTGTACAGTAGAACACAATGCTGTATAGTAGAACACAATGCTGTATAGTAGAACAGTAGAACACAATGCTGTATAGTAGAACACAATGCTGTATAGTAGAACACAATGCTGTATAGTAGAACACAATGCTGTATAGTAGAACACAATGCTGTGTAGTAGAACACAATGCTGTATAGTAGAACACAATGCTGTATAGTAGAACACAATGCTGTATAGTAGAACACAATGCTGTATAGTAGAACACAATGCTGTATAGTAGAACACAATGCTGTACATTAGAACACAATGCTGTATAGTAGAACACAATGCTGTATAGTAGAACACAATGCTGTATAGTAGAACACAATGCTGTATAGTAGAACACAATGCTGTATAGTAGAACACAATGCTGTATAGTAGAACACAATGCTGTGTAGTAGAACACAATGCTGTATAGTAGAACACAATGCTGTATAGTAGAACACAATGCTGTATAGTAGAACACAATGCTGTATAGTAGAACACAATGCTGTGTAGTAGAACACAATGCTGTATAGTAGAACACAATGCTGTGTAGTAGAACACAATGCTGTATAGTAGAACACAATGCTGTATAGTAGAACACAATGCTGTATAGTAGAACACAATGCTGTATAGTAGAACAGTAGAACACAATGCTGTATAGTAGAACACAATGCTGTATAGTAGAACACAATGCTGTATAGTAGAACACAATGCTGTATAGTAGAACACAATGCTGTGTAGTAGAACACAATGCTGTATAGTAGAACACAATGCTGTATAGTAGAACACAATGCTGTATAGTAGAACACAATGCTGTATAGTAGAACACAATGCTGTATAGTAGAACACAATGCTGTATAGTAGAACACAATGCTGTATAGTAGAACACAATGCTGTATAGTAGAACACAATGCTGTATAGTAGAACAGTAGAACACAATGCTGTATAGTAGAACACAATGCTGTGTAGTAGAACACAATGCTGTATAGTAGAACACAATGCTGTATAGTAGAACACAATGCTGTATAGTAGAACACAATGCTGTGTAGTAGAACAGTAGAACACAATGCTGTATAGTAGAACACAATGCTGTATAGTAGAACACAATGCTGTATAGTAGAACAGTAGAACACAATGCTGTATAGTAGAACACCATGCTGTGTAGTAGAACACAATGCTGTATAGTAGAACACAATGCTGTATAGTAGAACACAATGCTGTATAGTAGAACACAATGCTGTATAGTAGAACACAATGCTGTATAGTAGAACAGTAGAACACAATGCTGTATAGTAGAACACAATGCTGTATAGTAGAACACAATGCTGTATAGTAGAACACAATGCTGTGTAGTAGAACACAATGCTGTATAGTAGAACACAATGCTGTATAGTAGAACACAATGCTGTGTAGTAGAACACAATGCTGTATAGTAGAACACAATGCTGTATAGTAGAACAGTAGAACACAATGCTGTATAGTAGAACACAATGCTGTATAGTAGAACAGTAGAACACAATGCTGTATAGTAGAACACAATGCTGTATAGTAGAACACAATGCTGTATAGTAGAACAGTAGAACACAATGCTGTACAGTAGAACACAATGCTGTATAGTAGAACACAATGCTGTATAGTAGAACACAATGCTGTATAGTAGAACACAATGCTGTATAGTAGAACAGTAGAACACAATGCTGTATAGTAGAACACAATGCTGTATAGTAGAACACAATGCTGTATAGTAGAACACAATGCTGTATAGTAGAACACAATGCTGTATAGTAGAACACAATGCTGTATAGTAGAACACAATGCTGTATAGTAGAACACAATGCTGTATAGTAGAACACAATGCTGTATAGTAGAACACAATGCTGTATAGTAGAACAGTAGAACACAATGCTGTATAGTAGAACACAATGCTGTATAGTAGAACACAATGCTGTATAGTAGAACAGTAGAACACAATGCTGTATAGTAGAACACAATGCTGTATAGTAGAACAGTAGAACACAATGCTGTATAGTAGAACACAATGCTGTATAGTAGAACACAATGCTGTATAGTAGAACAGTAGAACACAATGCTGTATAGTAGAACACAATGCTGTATAGTAGAACACAATGCTGTATAGTAGAACAGTAGAACACAATGCTGTATAGTAGAACAGTAGAACACAATGCTGTATAGTAGAACACAATGCTGTATAGTAGAACACAATGCTGTATAGTAGAACACAATGCTGTACAGTAGAACACAATGCTGTATAGTAGAACAGTAGAACACAATGCTGTATAGTAGAACAGTAGAACACAATGCTGTATAGTAGAACACAATGCTGTATAGTAGAACACAATGCTGTATAGTAGAACACAATGCTGTATAGTAGAACACAATGCTGTATAGTAGAACAGTAGAACACAATGCTGTATAGTAGAACACAATGCTGTACAGTAGAACACAATGCTGTATAGTAGAACACAATGCTGTATAGTAGAACACAATGCTGTGTAGTAGAACACAATGCTGTATAGTAGAACACAATGCTGTATAGTAGAACACAATGCTGTGTAGTAGAACACAATGCTGTATAGTAGAACACAATGCTGTATAGTAGAACACAATGCTGTATAGTAGAACACAATGCTGTATAGTAGAACACAATGCTGTACAGTAGAACACAATGCTGTATAGTAGAACACAATGCTGTATAGTAGAACAGTAGAACACAATGCTGTATAGTAGAACACAATGCTGTATAGTAGAACACAATGCTGTATAGTAGAACACAATGCTGTATAGTAGAACACAATGCTGTATAGTAGAACACAATGCTGTATAGTAGAACACAATGCTGTATAGTAGAACACAATGCTGTATAGTAGAACACAATGCTGTATAGTAGAACACAATGCTGTACATTAGAACACAATGCTGTATAGTAGAACACAATGCTGTATAGTAGAACACAATGCTGTATAGTAGAACACAATGCTGTATAGTAGAACACAATGCTGTATAGTAGAACACAATGCTGTATAGTAGAACACAATGCTGTGTAGTAGAACACAATGCTGTATAGTAGAACACAATGCTGTACAGTAGAACACAATGCTGTATAGTAGAACACAATGCTGTATAGTAGAACAGTAGAACACAATGCTGTGTAGTAGAACAGTAGAACACAATGCTGTATAGTAGAACACAATGCTGTATAGTAGAACACAATGCTGTATAGTAGAACAGTAGAACACAATGCTGTATAGTAGAACACAATGCTGTATAGTAGAACAGTAGAACACAATGCTGTACAGTAGAACACAATGCTGTATAGTAGAACACAATGCTGTATAGTAGAACAGTAGAACACAATGCTGTATAGTAGAACACCATGCTGTGTAGTAGAACACAATGCTGTATAGTAGAACAGTAGAACACAATGCTGTATAGTAGAACAGTAGAACACAATGCTGTATAGTAGAACACAATGCTGTATAGTAGAACAGTAGAACACAATGCTGTACAGTAGAACACAATGCTGTATAGTAGAACACAATGCTGTATAGTAGAACACAATGCTGTATAGTAGAACAGTAGAACACAATGCTGTATAGTAGAACACCATGCTGTGTAGTAGAACACAATGCTGTGTAGTAGAACAGTAGAACACAATGCTGTATAGTAGAACACAATGCTGTATAGTAGAACACAATGCTGTATAGTAGAACACAATGCTGTATAGTAGAACACAATGCTGTATAGTAGAACAGTAGAACACAATGCTGTATAGTAGAACACAATGCTGTATAGTAGAACACAATGCTGTGTAGTAGAACAGTAGAACACAATGCTGTATAGTAGAACACAATGCTGTATAGTAGAACACAATGCTGTATAGTAGAACAGTAGAACACAATGCTGTATAGTAGAACACAATGCTGTATAGTAGAACACAATGCTGTGTAGTAGAACACAATGCTGTATAGTAGAACACAATGCTGTATAGTAGAACACAATGCTGTATAGTAGAACACAATGCTGTATAGTAGAACAGTAGAACACAATGCTGTATAGTAGAACACAATGCTGTATAGTAGAACAGTAGGACACAATGCTGTATAGTAGAACACAATGCTGTATAGTAGAACACAATGCTGTGTAGTAGAACACAATGCTGTATAGTAGAACACAATGCTGTATAGTAGAACACAATGCTGTATAGTAGAACAGTAGAACACAATGCTGTATAGTAGAACACAATGCTGTATAGTAGAACACAATGCTGTGTAGTAGAACAGTAGAACACAATGCTGTATAGTAGAACACAATGCTGTATAGTAGAACACAATGCTGTATAGTAGAACAGTAGAACACAATGCTGTGTAGTAGAACACAATGCTGTATAGTAGAACACAATGCTGCACAGTAGAACACAATGCTGTATAGTAGAACACAATGCTGTATAGTAGAACACAATGCTGTATAGTAGAACACAATGCTGTATAGTAGAACACAATGCTGTGTAGTAGAACACAATGCTGTATAGTAGAACACAATGCTGTATAGTAGAACACAATGCTGCACATTAGAACACAATGCTGTATAGTAGAACACAATGCTGTATAGTAGAACACAATGCTGTATAGTAGAACACAATGCTGTATAGTAGAACACAATGCTGTATAGTAGAACACAATGCTGTGTAGTAGAACACAATGCTGTATAGTAGAACACAATGCTGTATAGTAGAACACAATGCTGTATAGTAGAACACAATGCTGTATAGTAGAACACAATGCTGTATAGTAGAACAGTAGAACACAATGCTGTATAGTAGAACACAATGCTGTATAGTAGAACCCAATGCTGTATAGTAGAACACAATGCTGTGTAGTAGAACACAATGCTGTATAGTAGAACACAATGCTGTATAGTAGAACACAATGCTGTATAGTAGAACACAATGCTGTATATTAGAACACAATGCTGTATAGTAGAACAGTAGAACACAATGCTGTATAGTAGAACACAATGCTGTATAGTAGAACACAATGCTGTATAGTAGAACACAATGCTGTATAGTAGAACACAATGCTGTATAGTAGAACACCATGCTGTATAGTAGAACACAATGCTGTATAGTAGAACACAATGCTGTATAGTAGAACACAATGCTGTATAGTAGAACACAATGCTGTATAGTAGAACAGTAGAACACAATGCTGTATAGTAGAACACAATGCTGTATAGTAGAACACAATGCTGTATAGTAGAACACAATGCTGTATAGTAGAACAGTAGAACACAATGCTGTATAGTAGAACACAATGCTGTACAGTAGAACACAATGCTGTATAGTAGAACACAATGCTGTATAGTAGAACAGTAGAACACAATGCTGTATAGTAGAACAGTAGAACACAATGCTGTATAGTAGAACACAATGCTGTATAGTAGAACACAATGCTGTACAGTAGAACACAATGCTGTACAGTAGAACACAATGCTGTATAGTAGAACAGTAGAACACAATGCTGTATAGTAGAACACAATGCTGTATAGTAGAACACAATGCTGTATAGTAGAACACAATGCTGTATAGTAGAACAGTAGAACACAATGCTGTATAGTAGAACACAATGCTGTACAGTAGAACACAATGCTGTATAGTAGAACACAATGCTGTATAGTAGAACAGTAGAACACAATGCTGTATAGTAGAACACCATGCTGTGTAGTAGAACACAATGCTGTATAGTAGAACAGTAGAACACAATGCTGTATAGTAGAACACAATGCTGTATAGTAGAACACAATGCTGTATAGTAGAACACAATGCTGTATAGTAGAACACAATGCTGTACAGTAGAACAGTAGAACACAATGCTGTATATTAGAACACAATGCTGTATAGTAGAACAGTAGAACACAATGCTGTATAGTAGAACACAATGCTGTATAGTAGAACACAATGCTGTATAGTAGAACACAATGCTGTATAGTAGAACACAATGCTGTATAGTAGAAACACAGGCATTAGATATCACTGCACTGTTGGAGCTAGGAATGCTATGTATTGGCCAATGAGAGGCTTTGTAGCCGCCGGTCGGCCATATTGGCACTTTCCAGAAGAATCAGTACTCCACAGTATTTCCATTAAAATGTATTTAAGTTTTTTGTTGTTGTAATGAGGACGTTATTACTTTGTCAAATTATACTTTTTAAGGATTTTTTTTTTTTTTTTTTTTTTAATATTTGTTAATTTCATAAGTGGTACGTTCAGCTCTCATACTGTAATAAGGTGTCTGTAATAGAAGCAACATGGCAACAACAAATGTAGACATAAATAAATTTGTTTCTACAGCTTCAAAAATATGTTTTACAACGGTGGAGGAGTGCCAAGATGGAGGTGCAGTAGTTTCAAAACAGGTCCCCCGTCCTGTCATCTAGTGAATATATAAAACATTTGTGTGTACATGAGTTTATTCATCCAGTCTATCACAGTAGATCAAAAGGTTGTAAGAATCGGGAATAAAGACCTGTTAAGGTAGTTTTTTTTCATACAAAGGAAAATGTTAGATACAAGGCATTGAATAGTCGTTTTGAAATGTGTGTGTGTGTGCATCTAACCTCTCTCTCTCTCTCTCTCCCCGTCTCTCTCTCTCTCTCTCGCTCTCTCTCTCTCTCTCTCTCTCTCTCTCTCTCTCTCTCTCTCTCTCTCTCTCTCTCTCTCTCTCTCTCTCTCTCTCTCTCTCTCGTCTCTCTCTCTCTCTCTCTCTCTCTCTCTCTCTCTCTCTCTCTCTCTCTCTCTCTCTCTCTCTCTCTCTCTCTCTCTCTCTCTCTCTCTCTCTCTCTCTCTCTCTCTCTCTCTCTCTCTCTCTCTCAGCCTGTGGGACAGCGGCGGCAGGTGCGGAGGACGAGGGTGAGGCCGAGGCCGGCTGGATAGAGGGAGCGGCCATCTTGCTGTCTGTAGTGTGTGTGGTTCTGGTGACGGCCTTCAACGACTGGAGCAAGGAGAAGCAGTTCAGAGGGCTGCAGAGCCGCATCGAGCAGGAGCAGAAGTTCCAGGTGGTCAGAGGTGCTCAGGTCATCCAGCTCCCGGTAGCTGACATCGTGGTCGGGGACATCGCACAAATCAAGTATGGTACGTATGGATGCATAGAGCAGGGCTGTCCAACCCTCTTCCTGGAGATCTACCGTCCTGTGGGTTATCAGTCCAACCCTCTTCCTGGAGATCTACTGTCCTGTAGGTTATCAGTCCAACCCTCTTCCTGGAGATCTACTGTCCTGTGGGTTTTCAGTCCAACCCTCTTCCTGGAGATCTACCGTCCTGTGGGTTATCAGTCCAACCCTCTTCCTGGAGATCTACTGTCCTGTAGGTTATCAGCCCAACCCTCTTCCTGGAGATCTACTGTCCTGTAGGTTTTCAGTCCAACCCTCTTCCTGGAGATCTACTGTCCTGTGGGTTTTCAGTCCAACCCTCTTCCTGGAGATCTACCGTCCTGTGGGTTATCAGTCCAACCCTCTTCCTGGAGATCTACTGTCCTGTAGGTTTTCAGTCCAACCCTCTTCCTGGAGATCTACTGTCCTGTAGGTTTTCAGTCCAACCCTCTTCCTGGAGATCTACTGTCCTGTAGGTTTTCAGTCCAACCCTCTTCCTGGAGATCTACTGTCCTGTAGGTTTTCAGTCCAACCCTCTTCCTGGTGATCTATTGTCCTGTAGGTTTTCAGTCCAACCCTCTTCCTGTGGATCTACTGTCCTGTAGGTTTTCAGTCCAACCCTCTTCCTGGAGATCTACTGTCCTGTAGGTTATCAGTCCAACCCTCGTCCTGGAGATCTACTGTCCTGTAGGTTTTCAGTCCAACCCTCTTCCTGGAGATCTACTGTCCTGTAGGTTATCAGTCCAACCCTCTTCCTGGAGATCTACTGTCCTGTAGGTTATCAGTCCAACCCTCGTCCTGGAGATCTACTGTCCTGTAGGTTATCAGTCCAACCCTCGTCCTGGAGATCTACTGTCCTGTAGGTTATCAGTCCAACCCTCTTCCTGGAGATCTACTGTCCTGTAGGTTATCAGTCCAACCCTCGTCCTGGAGATCTACTGTCCTGTAGGTTATCAGTCCAACCCTCTTCCTGGAGATCTACTGTCCTGTAGGTTTTCAGTCCAACCCTCTTCCTGTGGATCTACTGTCCTGTGGGTTTTCAGTCCAACCCTCTTCCTGGAGATCTACTTATATCTATTTATTTATTATTTATTAAAATAGTATATTTTTTGTCCTGTTGTTTTATTAAAATAGTATATTTTTTGTCCTGTTGTTTTATTAAAATAGTATATTTTTTGTTCTGTTGTTTTATTAAAATACTGTATTTTTTGTTCTGTTGTTTTATTAAAATACTATATTTTTTGTTCTGTTGTTTTATTAAAATTTGTTCTGTTGTGTTTCAGGTGACCTGCTTCCAGCGGATGGAGTGTTGATACAGGGGAACGACCTGAAGATAGATGAGAGTTCACTAACAGGAGAGTCTGATCACGTCAAGAAAGCAGCCGACAGAGACCCGATGCTGCTGTCAGGTCAGTCAGTCATTTATTGTGATGTTACAGAGGTCCTGTGTGGCTCAGAGTGGAGAGCAATGCCCGGTCGTGAGTTTGATACCTACTGAGAACACTCTACTATGATGTATTCACATACTGTACTACGATATATACACATACTGTACTACGATATATACACATACTCTACTACGATATATACACATACTCTACTACGATATATACACATACTCTACTACGATATATTCACATACTCTACTACGATATATTCACATACTCTACTACGATATATACACATACTCTACTACGATATATACACATACTCTACTACGATATATACACATACTCTACTACGATATATTCACATACTCTACTACGATATATACACATACTCTACTACGATATATTCACATACTCTACTACGATATATACACATACTCTACTACGATATATTCACATACTCTACTACGATATATACACATACTCTACTACGATATATACACATACTCTACTACGATATATACACATACTCTACTACGATATATTCACATACTCTACTACGATATATACACATACTCTACTACGATATATACACATACTCTACTACGATGTATTCACATACTCTACTACGATGTATTCACATACTCTACTACGATATATTCACATACTCTACTACGATATATACACATACTCTACTACGATATATTCACATACTCTACTACGATATATACACATACTCTACTACGATATATTCACATACTCTACTACGATATATTCACATACTCTACTACGATATATACACATACTCTACTACGATATATTCACATACTCTACTACGATATATACACATACTGTAGGTTGATCTGGATTAAAAGGTTCTGCTAAATGGAGTAGACAGCGGTACATAAGTACTATTTCAGAAGGTCCGGTCCTAGGTGGCAAAGGTCTGGATGGAGTAACAAATCACCCACAGGACAACCCGTGCGACCCCAAACTGTTCACGCCACTCTTGTTGATGATGAGAACATTTTGCAGTTTTAAAATCAAATTTCCTGTAATTCTACAATATGTTCCATGTCTTATGTGTGTTTATATGATACAATGGGTCGAATACCTTTTTTGGGGGGGGGGGTACTCTGGAGTACGGGGGCTCAGAGTATATATTTCAAGTCCTTGTCGGTTTACTTTTCTGTCTTGTCAACAAACTGACTTGTATACCATGCATGGTTTCAGGAGGCCTTGTGTTGTCACAATCTATTAGTCAAGATACAACAGGATGACAGATGATCAATGGGAGAAACCGGGGTCTTAATTCTTAGTTGAATATCAACAGAGAGAAGCGGATATGCACTTGGTTCTCTGTAATGGCTTTCTCTCTCTTCCATAGAGTTGACTCATATTGTGGAGGGAGGAATAATATTTAATATACTGGAAATGTATTATCTCTCTCTCTCTCTCTCTCTCTCTCTCTCTCTCTCTCGCTCTCCTCTCTCTCTCTCTTTATCTCTCTCTCTCTCGCTCTCCTCTCTCTCTCTCTTTATCTCTCTTTCTCTCTCTCTTTTTATCTCTCTTTCTCTCTCTCTTATCTCTTTATCTCTCTCTCTCTCTCTCTCTCTCGTTCTCTTTCTCTCCTTCTCTTTCTCTCTCTCTCTCTCTCTCTCTCTCTCGTTCTCTTTCTCTCCTTCTCTTTCTCTCTCTCTCTCTCTCTCTCTCTCTCTCTCTCTCTCTCTCTCTCTCTCTCTCTCTCTCTCTTTCTCTCTCTCCTCCCCCTCTCTCTCTCCTCTGTCCCTTTCTCCTTTTCTATCTATATATCTCCATCTATTTCTCTCTTTCTCTCTCTTTCTCCCGTTCTCTCTCTCTCTCTCTCTCTCCTATGTTTGATGCTGCGTGTGTGGTATTATTTATATACACAGTACAGTGCCTTGCAAAAGTATATATTCCCCTTGGCGTTTTTATTATTTTGATGCATTACAACCTGTAATTTAAATTCATTTTTATTTAGATGTCATGTAATAGACATATACAAAATAGTCTAAATTGGTGAAGTGAAATGAAAAAAATAATTTATATATAAAAATTATGTAAAATACAGAAAAGTGGTGTGTGTATATGTATTCACCCCCTTTGCTATGAAGTCCTTAAATAAGATCTGGTGCAACCATTTACCTTCAGAAGTCACAGAATTATTTAAATAAAGTCCACCTGTCTGTAATCTAAGTGTCACCTGATCTCAGTATATATACACCTGTTCTGAAAGGCCCCAGAGTCTGCAACACCACCAAGCAAGCGGCACCATGAAGACCAAGGAGCTCTCCAAACAGGTCAGAGAAAAAGTTGTGGAGAAGTACAGATCAGGGTTGGGTTATAAAAAAATATACGAAACTTTGAGCATCCACGGAGCACCATTAAATCCATTATTAAAAAATTGAAAGAATATGGCACCACAACAAACCTGCCATGAGATGGCCGCCCACCAAAACTCATGGACCAGGCAAGGAGGACATTATTCAGAGAGGCAACAAAGAGACCAAAGAAATAACCCTGAAGGAGCTGCAAAGCTCCACAGCGGAGATTGGAGTATCTGTCCATAGGACCACTTTAAGCCGTACACTTCACAGAGCTGGGCTTTACGGAAGAGTGGCCAGAAAAAAAGCCATTACTTAAAGAAAAAATAAGCAATCATGTTTGGTGTTCGCCAATGGGCATGTGGGAGACTCCCCATATCTATGGGAAGAAGGTACTCTGGTCAGATGAGACTAAAGTTGAGCTTTTTGGCCATCAAGGAATACACTATGTCTGGGGCAAAACAAACACCTCTCATCGCCCTGAGAACACCATCCCCACAGTGAAGCATGGTGGTGGCAGCATCATGCTGTGGGGATGTTTTTCATCGGCAGGGACTGGGAAACTGGTCAGAATTGAAGGAATGATGGATGGCGCTGAATACAGGGAACTTACAGAGATTTGAGACTGGGACGGAGGTTCACCTTCCAGCAGGACAATGACCCTAAGTATACTGCTAAATCAACACTCAAGTGGTTTAAGGGGAAATATTTACATGTATTAGAATGACCTAGTCAAAGCCCAGACCTCAATCCAATTGAGAATCTGTGGTATGACTTAAAGATTGCTGTACACCAGCGGAACCCATCCAACTTGAAGGAGCTTGAGCAGTTTTGCCTTGAATAATGGGCAAAAATCCCAGTGGCTAGATGGGCCAAGCTTATAGAGACAAACCCTAAGAGTCTTGCAGCTGTAATTGCTGCAAAAGGTGGCTGTACAAAGTATTGACTTTGGGGGGGTGAATAATTATGCACGCTCAAGTTTTCTGCTTTTTCTTGTTTGTTTCACAATAGAAAATAGTTTTCATCTTCAAAGTGGTCGGCATGTTGTGTAAATCAAATGATACAAACCCCCCCAAAAATCCATTTTAATTCTAGGTTATAAGGCAACAAAATAGGAAAAATGCCAAGAGGGGTGAATACTTTGGCAAGTCACTGTATGTATTAGTGTACAAGTCAGTGCATTTCATTTATTTTCTCTGACAACCAATCAGATATTGATGAATAGGATCCATAATTCTATTTCATAATCTCCCTGTCTCTGCGCGCGTACGTGCGTGCGAATGTGTGTGTGTAGGTACCCATGTGATGGAGGGTTCCGGCAGGATGCTGGTAACAGCTGTGGGGGTCAACTCTCAGACCGGTATCATCTTTACACTGCTGGGGGCCGGAGAACCAGGGGAAGAGGAGAAGAAGGAGAAGAAAGGTATGTCCCGCCCTCCTTTTCACTTCCTTCTCTCTCTGGTGCCACTTATTGTTATCCTACTGTATTGTCCAATCAATTGGGTTCTGGTGTAAATTACTGTACCCCTTTCTATTGTAATGTCTAATCCAACAGGTTCTGGAGTAAATTACTGTACCCTTTTTTACTGTAATGTCCTATCCAACAGGTTCTGGAGTAAATTACTGTACCCTTTTCTACTGTAATGTCCTATCCAACAGGTTCTGGAGTAAATTACTGTACCCTTTTCTACTGTAATGTCCTATCCAACGGGTTCTGGAGTAAATTACGGTACCTTTTTCTACTGTAGTTCCCTATCAAACGGGTTCTGGAGTAAATTACTGTACCCTTTTTTTTACTGTAATGTCTAATCCAATGGACAATCTACACACTACTTATTTAGTAGTAAATGTGTGCTCTGTTACCTGAATGCTGTATAATAGAATGTTGCACTGTTACAGTGATGCCACTCTACCGTAGACAGTAGTCTTTTTATTTTATTTTTTATTTATTTGTAAAAAAATTTAGGGGTGGATCAGCTTAATATTGCGGAAAGAATGTTGCCTCCAATGTAATTGTCTGCATCATATCCAATCCCCCATATTTTTTGGGGTAAATATATATATCCATACCTATATGCATACATATACACATATATACATACACATACCTATATAGACATACATACTTTTTGAAAGAGTATACCTTTATTATTATTAGACAGTAGTCTCGATGTGTACTTCCATGCTACACTATAACAGAACCTCATTGCAGTGAGATCTCACCCACACTGCCAACCGTTTTTAACCGTGATTATACACTATACACTTGTACCAGAGCATAGCAAAGCTCCTACTGGTTTGTAATAATGAATGGTTCCTTTTCAAACCTCTTAGTTTACTGAGTGGGTGGGTGGGTGGGTGGGTGGGTGGGGGGGGGGGGGGGTCCTTTATACTCCGACCATAAAGGACTATAAAACCACAGAGTGAAGACGAACGGGTACTTCTTATTATGAAGTCGAGTATCCATCCTGGAGAAAAAAGATTGAATCGATTGACTCTGTTTAGCCTTCGCTGTTATGTCTGACCCAGTAGGCGATGCTGGTGGCGAGGACGTCATTTCAACCAGTCTTGCCATTTGAGTTGTCGCTTTTAAACTGTTCGAACTGTAGACTGAGTGGCGACAGTACTTCTTGTTTAAAGTCCATCTTTGGATAACTAGGTTTTAATCTCTGTGATGTTACTCTAAAGTACTATGTCTAAATAATAACTACATGCCAACCACACAGCCTGTACTATATGACTGGTAGGTTCTTCACACGCTACGGGACCCTGAACCGTACTGTAGTGACTCGGGTATATTCTACAGGACCCTGAACCGTACTGTAGTGACTCGGGTATATTCTACAGGACCCTGAACCGTACTGTAGTGACTCGGGTATATTCTACAGGACCCTGAACCGTACTGTAGTGACTCGGGTATATTCTACAGGACCCTGAACCGTACTGTAGTGACTCGGATATATTCTACAGGCCCCTGAACCGTACTGTAGTGACTCGGGTATATTCTACAGGCCCCTGAACCGTACTGTAGTGACTCGGGTATATTCCACAGGCCCCTGAACCGTACTGTAGTGACTCGGGTATATTCCACAGGCCCCTGAACCGTACTGTAGTGACTCGGGTATATTCTACAGGCCCCTGAACCGTACTGTAGTGACTCGGGTATATTCCACAGGCCCCTGAACCGTACTGTAGTGACTCGGGTATATTCCACAGGCCCCTGAACCGTACTGTAGTGACTCGGGTATATTCCACAGGCCCCTGAACCGTACTGTAGTGACTCAGGTATATTCCACAGGCCCCTGAACCGTACTGTAGTGACTCGGGTATATTCTACAGGCCCCTGAACCGTACTGTAGTGACTCGGGTATATTCTACAGGACCCTGAACCGTACTGTAGTGACTCGGGTATATTCTACAGGCCCCTGAACCGTACTGTAGTGACTCGGGTATATTCTACAGGACCCTGAACCGTACTGTAGTGACTCGGGTATATTCCACAGGCCCCTGAACCGTACTGTAGTGACTCGGGTATTTTCTTTTGACGTTGTCATTGTCCTTCCCGGCACTGTCACAGCTACTTTGCTGGATCTGCATTCAGGCTTTCACAGTAAGGGCTCCGTTCGTTGTGCTTTCGCAGTAAGGGCTCCGTTCGTTGTGCTTTCACAGTAAGGGCTCCGTTCGTTGTGCTATCACAGTAAGGGCTCCGTTCGTTGTGCTTTCACAGTAAGGGCTCCGTTCGTTGTGCTTTCACAGTAAGGGCTCCGTTCGTTGTGCTTTCACAGTAAGGGCTCCGTTCGTTGTGCTTTCACAGTAAGGGCTCCGTTCGTTGTGCTTTCACAGTAAGGGCTCCGTTCGTTGTGCTTTCACAGTAAGGGCTCCGTTCGTTGTGCTTTCGCAGTAAGGGCTCCGTTCGTTGTGCTTTCACAGTAAGGGCTCCGTTCGTTGTGATTTCACAGTAAGGGCTCCGTTCGTTGTTAAAAGGGTACTGGTATGTTCTGGTGTGAAGTGTCCAGGTTGCCCCTCCTCTCCTTACTCTCTTGTTATATACAGTATATGGTTCTATAAACCAACACACAGGTGAGGCAGTGGAGGATGGCCAACAAAACACGGGTAGAGTATCTCCCTTGTGACCCTAGTCACCCTCTAGTCAACCTTGTCCCACGCCTCTATACCTAACACCCACCAGGACCAACCCTTAACCCCCGTAACCACCCTACTAAACCACCCTAACCCCTTTCCCGGTCCCTGATAAACACCAACCAACTACTCGGCTTCTGTCACTCAGGTTCGTCCCTTAAAAATAGGATCCCTACCCCCTCAATCCACAATAGAGTTTCTACGGTGTCAAATTACAGCCTGTGATTGGTTAAATCAACATGATTCCAGCCTGTGATTGGTTAAATCAAAATGATCCCAGCCTGTGATTGGTTAAATCAACATTATCGCTGAAAATCAGAGCCTGTCATTGGTTAAATCAACGTGATCCCAGCCTGTGATTGGTTAAATCAACATTATCACAAAAAATCAGAGCCTCTCATTGGTTAAATCAACATGATCCTAGCTTGTGATTGGTTAAATCAAACATTATTACCAAAAATCCCAGCCTGTGATTTGTTAAATCAATGTGATCCTAGCCTGTGATTGGTTAAATCAACTAACCACTAACAAGATATTGAGTTAAATGACTGATCCTTAAATTCACCCCAGCAAGACTTAAACGAGATTAAACTTGAACTGATTCATGTTTTGATCATCTGTGCGATGCCAGGATGTCCGCGTTTAGGATGACCGCTCCGCGTTTAGGATGGCCGCTCCACGTTTAGGATGCCCGCTCCGCGTTTAGGATGACCGCTCCGCGTTTAGGATGACCGCTCCACATTTAGGATGACAGGATGACCGCTCCACGTTTAGGATGACAGGATGACCGCTCCGCGTTTAGGATGACCACTTTGCGTTTAGGATGACCGCTCCACGTTTAGGATACCGCTCCGCGATTAGGATGTCCGCTCCACGTTTAGGATGCCCGCTCCGCGTTTAGGATGTCCGCTCCACGTTTAGGACGACCGCTCCGCGTTTCAGGATGACCGCTCCGCGTTTAGGACGACCGCTCCGCGTTTAGGACGACCGCTCCGCGTTTCAGGACGACCGCTCCGCGTTTAGGACGACCGCTCCGCGTTTAGGACGACCGCTCCGCGTTTAGGACGACCGCTCCACGTTTAGGACGTCCGCTCCACGTTTAGGACGACCGCTCCGCTTTTCAGGATGACCGCTCCGCGTTTAGGATGACCGCTCCGCGTTTAGGATGACCGCTCCGCGTTTAGGACGACCGCTCCGCGTTTAGGATGACCGCTCCGCGTTTAGGATGACCGCTCCGCGTTTAGGACGACCGCTCCGCGTTTAGGATGTCCGCTCCACGTTTAGGATGACCGCTCAACGTTTAGGATGACCGCTCCGCGTTTAGGATGTCCGCTCCACGTTTAGGACGACCGCTCCGCTTTTCAGGATGACCGCTCCGCGTTTAGGACGACCGCTCCGCGTTTAGGACGACCGCTCCGCTTTTCAGGATGACCGCTCCGCTTTTCAGGATGACCGCTCCGCGTTTAGGACGACCGCTCCGCGTTTAGGATGACCGCTCCGCGTTTAGGATGACCGCTCCGCGTTTAGGACGACCGCTCCACGTTTAGGATGTCCGCTCCACGTTTAGGATGACCGCTCAACGTTTAGGATGACCGCTCCGCGTTTAGGATGGCCGCTCCGTTGACCGCTCCACGTTTAGGATGACCGCTCAGGATGACCGCTCCACGTTTAGGACGACCGCTCCGCTTTTCAGGATGACCGCTCCGCGTTTAGGATGACCGCTCCGCGTTTAGGATGACCGCTCCGCGTTTAGGACGACCGCTCCGCGTTTAGGATGACCGCTCCGCGTTTAGGACGACCGCTCCGCGTTTAGGATGTCCGCTCCACGTTTAGGATGACCGCTCAACGTTTAGGATGACCGCTCCGCGTTTAGGATGGCCGCTCCGTTGACCGCTCCACGTTTAGGATGACCGCTCAGGATGACCGCTCCACGTTTAGGACGACCGCTCCGCTTTTCAGGATGACCGCTCAGGATGACCGCTCCACGTTTAGGATGACCGCTCAGGATGACCGCTCTGCGTTTAGGATGACCGTTAAGGATGACCGCTCCGCGTTTTGGATGACCGCTCCGTTGACCGCTCCACGTTTAGGATGACCGCTCAGGATGACCGCTCCGCGTTTAGGATGACCGCTCCGCGTTTAGGATGGCCGCTCCACGTTTAGGATGGCCGCTCCGCGTTTAGGATGACTCGGACCAAGCAGCGTAGCAACGGGCAGCAGTGACAGCAGCAGCGGTACCAGGAGGAATGGACATGGGAGGAAATTCTGGACGGTAAAGGACCCTGGGCAGAGCCAGAGGAGTGTCGCCTCCCCAAAGCGGAGCTGGAGGCAGCAAAAGCGGAGAGGCGGCATTATGAGGCGCTAGCAAGGCAGAGCGGCTGGAAACCCGAGAGGCTCACCCAAATTTTTTTGGGTGGGAGGCTAAAGGGGACTGTGGCGAAGTCAGGTAGGAGACCTGCGCCAACTTCCCGGGCTTACCGTGGAGAGCGAGAGTACGGGCAGACACCGTGTTGTGCGGAAGAGCGCACGGAGTCTCCTGTACGTGTGCTTAGCCCGGTGCGGTACATTCCAGCTCCACGTATCGGCCGGGCTAGAGTGGGCATCGAGCCAGGTGCCATGAAGCCGGCTCAACACATCTGCTCTCCAGTGCGTCTCCTCAGGCCGGTGTACATGGCACCAGCCTTACGTATGGTGTCCCCGGTTCGTCAGCACAGCCCAGTGCGGGCTATTCCACCTCGTCGCACTGGCCTGGCTACGGGGAGCATTAAACCAGGTAAGGTTGGGCAGGCTCGGTGCTTAAGAGCTCCTGTACGCCTTCACGGTCCGGTATATCCGGCGCCACCTTCCCTCCCCAGCCCAGTACCATCAGTGCCTATGTAACGGATGTGAAATGGCTAGCTAGTTAGCGGGTACGCGCTACTAGCGTTTCAATCAGTTACGTCACTTGCTCTGAAACCTAGAAGTAGTGTTGCACCTTGCTCTGCAAGGGCCGCGGCTTTTGTGGAGCGATGGGTAACGATGCTTCGTGGGTGACTATTGTTGATGTGTGCAGAGGGTCCCTGGTTCGCGCCCGTGTCGGGGCGAGGGGACGGTTTAAAGTTATACTGTTACACCTACACCACGCACCAAGCCTCCTGTGCGTCTCCAGAGCCCTGTACGCACTGTTTCTTCTCCACGCACTCTCCCTATGGTGCGTGTCTCCATCCCAGTACCTCCAGTGCCGGTACCACGCACCAGGTCTATAGTGCGCCTCGAGAGTCCAGTGTGCCCTGTTCCTGCTCCCCGCACTAGCCTTGAGGTGCGTGTCTCCAGTCCGGTACCACCAGTTCCGGCACCACACACCAGGCCTACTGTGCGTCTCACCAGGTCAGAATCGGCCGTCTGTCCAACGCCGCCTGCACTGCCCGCCTGCCCAGTGCCGTCTGAGCTGCCTGCCTGCCCAGCGCCATCTGAGCCATCCGTCTGCCCAGCGCCATCTGAGCCATCCGTCTGCCCAGCGCCGTCTGAGCCGCCCGTCTGTCCCGAGCCGTCAGAGCCGCCCGTCGATCCCGAGCCATTAGAGCCGTCCGTCAGTCAGGAGCTGCCAGAGCCGCTCGCCAGTCAGGAGCTGCCAGAGCCGCTCGCCAGTCAGGAGCTGCCAGAGCCGCTCGCCAGTCAGGAGCTGCCAGAGCCGCTCGCCAGTCAGGAGCTGCCAGAGCCGCTCGCCAGTCAGGAGCTGCCAGAGCCGCTCGCCAGTCAGGAGCTGCCAGAGCCGCTCGCCAGTCAGGAGCTGCCAGAGCCGCTCGCCAGTCAGGAGCTGCCAGAGCCGCCCGCCAGTCAGGAGCTGCCAGAGCCGCCCGCCAGTCAGGAGCTGCCAGAGCCGCCCGCCAGTCAGGAGCTGCCAGAGCCGCCCGCCAGTCAGGAGCTGCCAGAGCCGCCCGCCAGTCATGAGCTACCCGCCAGTCATGAGCTGCCCTCCAGTCATGAGCTGCCTTCCAGTCATGAGCTGCCCTCCAGTTATGAGCTGCCCTCCAGTCATGAGCTGCCACTCAGTCATGAGCTGCCACTCAGTCCGGAGCTGCCAATCAGTCCGGAGCTGCCAATCAGTCCGGAGCTGCCACTCAGTCCGGAGTTGCCCCTCTGTCCTGAGCTACCTCTCTGTCCTGAGCTGTCTCCTCAATCTAGGGGGGACCTTTGTGAAGGTTCCTAGGCCAAGGTCGGGGGCGAGGGTCGCCACTCAAAGGACGCTAAGGAGGGGGACAAAGACAATGGTGGAGTGGTGGCCTCGTCCTGCGCCGGAGCCGCCACCGCGGACAGATGCCCACCCAGACCCTCCCCTTGAGTTTTAGGGGGTGTGTTCGGAGTCTGCACCTCAGGAGGGGTTACTGTCACATTCTGACCATAGTTCTTATGTGCTTGCTTGTTTTAGTGTTGGTCAGGACGTGAGCTGGGTGGGCATTCTATGTTGTGTGTCTAGTTTGTCTGTTTCTGTGTTCGGCCTAATATGGTTCTCAATCAGAGGCAGCTGTCATTTGTTGTCCCTGATTGGGAATCATATTTAGGTGGCTTGTTTTGTGTTGGGGATTTTGTGGGTGGTTGTTTCCTGTCTCTGTGTTTTCTCTGCACCAGCTAGGACTGTATCGGTTTGCCACATTTTGTTTTCTTGTTATTGTTAAGTGTTCGCTGTTTATCTTTATTAAATATGTTGAGCACCAAATACGCTGCGTCTTGGTCCGATCCCTGCTACACCTCCTCTTCAGACGAAGAGGAGGAAGGCTGCCCGTTACATGAAGTCGTTAAGTTGTGCTTTTTTCTTCTTCTCTCCCTCCAACAGATGTCTGTCTGGATGAATGTTGACCATTGTTACGATGGTGGAATTTGACATTCAAGCAGTTTAACCACAATGCTCAACTGTCATCAGGGTTTGGGGTTCAATTTAATTAAAATTTCTATCAATTCATGAAGAATTTCATTGAAATTCCAATTCTCTTCAATGCTTTTCAAATGTAAAATGTAGAATTGGGAATTTGGTTTATATTCGGAATTGACTGGAATTGAGATGGATTTGAGGCCAACCCTGATTCAAGCAGTTTAACCACAATGCTCTTCTGCTCTTAACACTTGTTATTTTATTACTTATTTGCTGCTCAATAACATGACATGAATAACATGGTTGAGACTGATTGATCGTATTGATTGATTAGCCCCTGAAATCCAACTCTATATTACGTTAGGTGTTCCTCATGTTTGTTATACTCAGTCCCTTATAAACCGGGTCGTTGGAGCACCCTCAATGCTGATTGGCTGAAAGCCGTGGTATATCAGACCGTATACCACGGGTATGACACAAAATTACTTGTTTACTGTTCTAATTACGTTAGTAATCAGTTTATAATAGTAATAAGGAACCTTCGGGAGGTTTGTGGTATGTGGTCGATATACCACGGCTAAGGGCTGTGTTATTCAGGCTGTACTCTGCATTGCATCATTCATAAGTATATTGGTAGTATAGTCATAGTATATTCGTAATATTCGTAGTATATTGGCCAAATACCACAAATCCCTTGTACCTTATTGGTTTAAAAAACAAAAAACACCTGACAGAGTAGATCTTAAGGATTTTTTTTCTTCACGGGTTTGAGGTTTTCGTTGAGGAAATTGGTCAAACCTCTTAATTATCCATTATTATTGTGTTGTCGTCTATGTTCCTTTCATTTGGTTTCTCCATTATTATTGTGTTGTCGTCTCTGTAACTTTCATTTGGTTTCTCCATTATTATTGTGTTGTCGTCTCTGTAACTTTCATTTGGTTTCTCCATTATTATTGTGTTGTCGTCTCTGTAACTTTCATTTGGTTTCTCCATTATTATTGTGTTGTCGTCTCTGTAACTTTCATTTGGTTTCTCCATTATTATTGTGTTGTCGTCTCTGTAACTTTCATTTGGTTTCTCCATTATTATTGTGTTGTCGTCTCTGTAACTTTCATTTGGTTTCTCCATTATTATTGTGTTGTCGTCTCTGTAACTTTCATTTGGTTTCTCCATTATTATTGTGTTGTCGTCTCTGTAACTTTCATTTGGTTTCTCCATTATTATTGTGTTGTCGTCTCTGTAACTTTCATTTGGTTTCTCCATTATTATTAAGTTGTTATATCCTGTTTTACAGTATATTTCGTTATAATTGTAATGCTCTGCCTGAAGAGTTCCCTTCCTCCAGCCCTCGGTTTTAACCAGCAGAGTGTTGGGCTCAATTCCATTTCAATTCCATTTCAATTCAGAAAGTAAACCAAATTCCCAATTCCAAATTGTTCTTATTGAAAGGCATAGCAGAGAAATGGAATTGGAATTGAAATGTCAGTGTACTTCCTGAATTGACTGGAATTGAAATGGGATTGAGCCCAACCCTGATAGTAACTGTAGCAACACCAACTGATCGTCCTGTTATTCAAGCTCTTAACCATGTTCTTTTGGTTCACTGTTGCCCGTCTTTTTTTACCCATGATTTACTTGCTAGACTGCCCCCATCCCTCTGCCCACCCCATCGCAACTATAGCCACCGATGGTGCTGCAGGCGGTATTGCACCTGGCAATGCCAGCCTAGTCAATGGTAGGTTGACCAGAACCTCCTTCCTGTCCTGCTACCTCCTGCTGGGTACAACTGCCTCCTCCCTCTTCCAACTCCTCCCTATATGCCCACTCTCCTCCCTCCTCCTCCTCCTCCTCCTCCATCTCCTCCTCCCTCCTCCTCATCCCTCCATCTCCTCCTCCATCTCCTCCTCCTCCACCTCCTCTTCTTCCATCTCCTCCTCCACTTCCACCTCCTCTTCTTCCACCTCCTCCCTATATGCCCACTCTCCTCCCTCCTCCTCCTCCTCCTCCTCCTCCATCTCCTCCTCCCTCCTCCTCCTCCTCCTCCTCCCCTATCTCCTCCTCCATCTCCTCCTCCTGCACCTCCTCTTCTTCCACCTTTTCCTCCTCTACCTCCACCTCCTCTTCTTCCATCTCCTCCTCCAGTTCCACCTCCTCCACCTCCTCTTCTTCCACCTCCTCCTCCTCCACCTCCTCCTCTTCCACCTCCTCCTCCCAATATTCCCACTCTCTTGTTCCTGTACCCTTCACCTTCTCTCCTTTAAATGCATGTTTCTTCATTTCCTTTTTGTCTTCCTCCTTTTTCTTGCTTTCTGTTTGTTTCCGAGTTGAATGACTTGAGTAGTAATACATACAATACATACAATATTAAAAAAGTTCAATAGAAAATCAAAATGATTTAGTAGCTAGGTAGTGAGGGATGATCCGGTTGCGTTTTCTGAGGTTAGAGATGATGTAGCGACATGGGTTTATTAATAAAGCGACGTTCTATAAGTGTTCTTGGTGATATATGTGTTGAAGAAGGTTTGGGGGGGGGGGGGGGGTTTGCTGGTTGCTAGTCATGACTAGCATGTCATTATCATCACGGAAGGTGTTAGGGTCTAAATGTTCCCTCGGAAAGAATGGTTGTTTTCTGGGCAGGTCACATAGTCGATTACTAGTTTTATGTGACTGATATCTGATGTAGATTAATCTATACGGGGGGTATCTACATCCTAAATGCCACCCTATTCCCTATATAGTGCACTACTTTAGACCAGGGCCCTATTCCCTATATAGTGCACTACTTTCTTCCATAGGGAAACCTAGTAGTGCACTATATAGGGAATAGGGTCTTAAGTAGTGTACTATATAGGGAATAGTGCTCTGGTCTAAAGTAGTGCACTATATAGGGAATAGGCTGCCATTTGGGATGCATGCATTGTGTTGCGTACTGTTTGCTGCTCATCTGCCCCCTGGACTGTCTACCTCTCACACTACGGTCCTGACCTGTCTTTCTGCACTGCAGAAAGGGACACTCCTCCCAGAGGACGCAACGAGGCAGCTTAAAAGTACAATTAACCCCATTCACCTGCCTCGTTGTGTCCTCTGGGAGGAAGTGGATCTGATATTGTGATTGAAATGAAAAGAAGTAGACATTTTCATGTCACTGCCTGAGAAAGAAACGTTCTGAATGTGATACAGATGGATATAGATGTGAAGGACGATGCTCACTTGATAAGAGTTTCACTTTGTTTTCCCTTTTAGTAATATGCACCAAGGTATTCAATGTTTACATTTGGACAGATATTGTTTTGGTACAATAATTTGGTGGTAAGGTGTGCCTTGGAAAAAGAAAAAAAAAGAGTTGTAAAATTCATTCACATGAGATATAAAAACGACATGTGTATAAGATTCAGTGGCTTTAACGGTAGTCCTGTCTTCTACCAGACCCCGGTAGTATATCAGACCCCTGTCGTCCTGTAGTCTATCAGACCCCTGTAGTCCTGTAGTCTATCAGACCCCTGTAGTCCTGTAGTCTATCAGACCCCTGTAGTCCTGTAGTCTATCAGACCCCTGTAGTCCTGTAGTCTATCAGACCCCTGTAGTCCTGTAGTCATGTAGTCTATCAGACCCCTGTAGTCCTGTAGTCTATCAGACCCCTGTAGTCCTGTAGTCCTGTAGTCTATCAGACCCCTGTAGTCCTGTAGTCCTGTAGTCTATCAGACCCCTGTAGTCCTGTAGTCTATCAGACCCCTGTAGTCCTGTAGTCTATCAGACCCCTGTAGTCCTGTAGTCTATCAGACCCCTGTAGTCCTGTAGTCTACCAGACCCCTGTAGTCCTGTAGTCTATCAGACCCCTGTAGTCCTGTAGTCTATCAGACCCCTGTAGTCCTGTAGTCTATCAGACCCCTGTAGTCCTGTAGTCTATCAGGCCCCTGTAGTCCTGTAGTCTATCAGACCCCTGTAGTCCTGTAGTATATCAGACCCCTGTAGTCCATCAGACCCCTGTAGTCCTGTAGTCTATCAGACCCCTGTAGTCCTGTAGTCTACCAGACCCCTGTAGCCCTGTAGTCTATCAGACCCCTGTAGTCTATCAGACCCCTGTAGTCTATCAGACCCCTGTAGTCTATCAGACCCCTGTAGTCTATCAGACCCCTGTAGTCTATCAGACCCCTGTAGTCTATCAGACCCCTGGGTGAGAGGTAGTCCTGTAGTATTTTTCTCTCCAACGTTCAATTCCTTCACTTGAATTCTTTTCCTCCCTCAGTCTGACCTTGCATGATCATTATGAACATACATGATCATTCTGACATCCGTGTTACACTGCATGCTCTGTGTCCGTTCGTGTGTGTGTTGCTCTATTACCTCATGTTGTGTGTTAACGCTGTGATGCTCTGTATCTGTTTACCTCGTGAAATATCCAAATGGCTTGTCTTGTACTGTTGATGTGTGGAATTCCCTGTCGTCTGTGTGTCAACTCTTCAAAAACAAACGCACCCACAACCGATCGGAGAGCGAGGAAATGTGAGCAGCAGAGAGTAGCGTAGGTTCTTGTCGTTAAGTCAGGTACAGTAGAACACGTCAAGTGATCGTGTCTAGCAATGCATCTTAACAAAATAACAATAGTTGCGTTATGCTCAAATCACTATAGAAGCTCATTGAAGTAACCTGAAAAAGGAAATATTGAACTGTTTCCATCCAACACATAGCTACAGACAAAAAACAGCAAACATAACGTTTTACTGTGTTTTACACAGTTTTTATAAAAACTGCAATTATAGGATTTATTTTTAGAAAAATGTTTAAAATTCTGTTTATTATTATTACTAATAATTATTATTATTAGAGCCTATCAGTCCAGAGATCTGTGTATAATGACGAGATGCTCTGTGTGTATGTAACCCCTAACGTAGCAGGAGTCTATCAGGTCCAGAGATCTGTGTATAGTGACGAGATGCTCTGTGGGTATGTAACCCCTAACGTAGCAGGAGTCTATCAGGCCAGAGATCTGTGTATAATGACGAGATGCTCTGTGTGTATGTAACCCCTAACGTAGCAGGAGTCTATCAGGCCAGAGATCTGTGTATAATGACGAGATGCTCTGTGTGTATGTAACCCCTAACGTAGCAGGAGTCTATCAGTCCAGAGATCTGTGTATAGTGACGAGATGCTCTGTGGGTATGTAACCCCTAACGTAGCAGGAGTCTATCAGTCCAGAGATCTGTGTATAATGACGAGATGCTCTGTGTGTATGTAACCCCTAACGTAGCAGGAGTCTATCGGTCCAGAGATCTGTGTATAATGACGAGATGCTCTGTGTGTATGTAACCCCTAACGTAGCAGGAGTCTATCAGGCCAGAGATCTGTGTATAATGACGAGATGCTCTGTGTGTATGTAACCCCTAACGTAGCAGGAGTCTATCAGTCCAGAGATATGTGTATAATGACGAGATGCTCTGTGGGTATGTAACCCCTAACGTAGCAGGAGTCTATCGGTCCAGAGATCTGTGTATAATGACGAGATGCTCTGTGTGTATGTAACCCCTAACGTAGCAGGAGTCTATCAGTCCAGAGATCTGTGTATAATGACGAGAGGCTCATGGCTCCGCCCCAGAAGACAGGCGACAAGTTTAGGTCCAGAATAAACCCATAGAAACGCATTGGACTTGTTTTGGACAGATTTTGGTTGAGAATGAAACCTTTCGCTTCGCCGCTTCCTCTCTGATCCGTCTGAGCCGGGGGAAAACTATGGTACAATGGATTATTGTCAGTGTAGATAATTACCGAGTTTAACTAGGTTGAATTTTTGCGTAATGAAAACGACAGCGTCCCATATAGTTGTTGACTTGATTTATGTAGTGAATGATTTGATTTCTCTCTAGAGAAACAGCGCATTGGGCTCACAATAAATAAATAAATACATGGAATTCAAGTAATTGATCCGACGTCGCTCAATTAGTTGTTTAAATAACCCCTAAAACTGAAATGTCAGTTAATCGTTTAGCACAAGCGCTAGGAAACCTTTCAAAAGATGACATTTAAATATTTAACTGCATAGTCACATTATTTGCAAATCTAGTTTTATTATCAATTATCTATTTTGATTGACATTATTTCTAATAGTCACTAGCAAGCCCAGGCGAAAACACAACGATTTCGTTAGCTCGTAACCACAAATTAGAAACGAGTCGACGTCTAAATTAGCATCCCCTGCAGTAGAGCTTCACCTCATTAAGTAGCAGCTGTTATGTACGTGACTGTCATGACAATGTTAAATAAATATTCATTTTATTCCTGTCTTCCTTTACTTGTTATGTTTATTTCACCGTAATGTCCTGGCGATGATTGTGTGTTTGTTTTTATTGTCGGTTCTTATTGTTCTGTGTCTCGTATGTCTCCATCGTAGGTAAAATACAGGATGGGAATATGGAGAACAACCAGACTAAAGGTAACCTATTTTCAACTTTCCCCTCCCTCCTAGTTTGGTTTGTGCTCTGACTAGGGATGCACATTTCCTGTAACCCCCCCCCCCCCCCCCCCCTCAAAAAAATCCCAGCTTTTCCAGAAATCATGGTTGGAAATTTCCGGATTTCATGCCTATTCCCTTCTGATTCCGGGAATATTCATTTCCTGGAAAACCTAGGAATTTGGGGCAAGTTATCATTATTTTGCAACCCCAGCTCTAACGATCCTCTAACATTCCCTTAACGTTAAGTCTCTAACGTACTTCTGATGTTGAGTAAACATCCATTCAACCTGATGTACGTCTTGTGTCCGCAGTGTTGTTGTCACGGGCTGCAGTGTTGTTGTCACGGGCTGCGGTGTTGTTGTCACGGGCTGCAGTGGTGTTGTCACGGGCTGCAGTGTTGTTGTCACGGGCTGCAGTGTTGTTGTCACGGGCTGCAGTGTTGTTGTCACGGGCTGCGGTGTTGTTGTCACGGGCTGCGGTGTTGTTGTCACGGGCTGCGGTGTTGTTGTCACGGGCTGCGGTGTTGTTGTCACGGGCTGCAGTGTTGTTGTCACGGGCTGCAGTGTTGTTGTTACGGGCTGCAGTGGTGTTGTCACGGGCTGCAGTGGTGTTGTTACGGGCTGCGGTGTTGTTGTCACGGGCTGCGGTGTTGTTGTCACGGGCTGCAGTGTTGTTGTCACGGGCTGCAGTGTTGTTGTCACGGGCTGCAGTGTTGTTGTCACGGGCTGCAGTGTTGTTGTCACGGACTGCAGTGTTGTGGATGTCTCAGCTCTATATGAGCATGTCTCAAGGTCTCTCTCTCTCTAATCTCTCTTGCTCTGTCTTTCTCTCTCTCTCTCTCTCTCGGTATCTCTCTCTTTTAGAGGTCAGTCTGCCCGGAGGTTGTTCCAATCACTTTGTAACAATAGTGTTCATCTTGAAGGTTTTCCTGCTAGCTAGCAGGCTCTCTCTGTACAGGGCTTTCTCTGTACAGGGCTCTCTCTGTACAGGGCTTTCTCTGTACAGGGCTTTCTCTGAACAGGGCTCTCTCTGTACAGGGCTTTCTCTGTACAGGGCTCTGTCTGTACGGGGCTTTCTCTGTACAGGGATCTCTCTGTACAGGGCTCTCTCTGTACAGGGCTCTCTTTGTGCAGGGCTCTCTCTGTACAGGGCTCTCTCTGTACAGGGCTTTCTCTGTACAGGGCTTTCTCTGTACAGGGCTCTCTCTGTACAGGGCTCTCTCTGTACAGGGCTCTCTCTGTACAGGGCTCTCTCTGTACAGGGCTTTCTCTGTACAGGGCTTTCTCTGTACAGGGCTCTCTCTGTACAGGGCTTTCTCTGTACAGGGCTCTCTCTGTACAGGGCTCTTTCTGTACAGGGCTCTTTCTGTACAGGGCTCTCTCTGTACAGGGCTCTCTCTGTACAGGGCTCTCTCTGTACAGGGCTTTCTCTGTACAGGGCTTTCTCTGTACAGGGCTCTCTCTGTACAGGGCTCTCTCTGTACAGGGCTCTCTCTGTACAGGGCTCTCTCTGTACAGGGCTTTCTCTGTACAGGGCTTTCTCTGTACAGGGCTCTCTCTGTACAGGGCTCTCTCTGTACAGGGCTTTCTCTGTACAGGGCTCTCTACAGTGCTTTACATTGTATCGTGATGATGTAACCAAGGGCAAATCGTTCTTCAGTTATTATTCTCCTGAAGAATAGTGAATGTTTTCTACACGCAGATACAAATGTGAAGATTCAAATGATTAATTAAAAACAAAGAACACATCAATTAAATTACTTTAAGGAAGGATGTGGATTGAGTGTTGTGAGCGGTATCTTTTTAACCTTGGACAACCTTTAACCTTTAACCTTTTTAACCTTGGACAACAACGTTTCTGCTGAGAACAGCATTTTGTTCTCGTCTTACACCGGATCCAACAGATGACATTCCCTGAACCTTTTTAACAACAATTCTCTTTCAAACTCTTTTGCTATTTTTGAGGTTTTTTGAAATGTGAAACTTTTTTTAAAATGTCGACCTACACGTGTTTTTTTTCTCCCCCTGACTAGTTTAGTTAACTAGAATTGATCACTTCTTCAGACAGTTGTGGTGAGAGGTTAAAGGCTGGTTGAACATAGCAATGTATCCAAGAGGATATAGGTACCACCGTCTCTGTTGGTCAGTGCTTAGAGCGTCACTGGTTTCCATGACGTCTTTTACTTCAATGGATGGACTAGACCTAAGTTGGGGTCTTTCCTACAGCATAGGCCACAGGTCTCAACCTAAGTTGGGGTCTTTCCTACAGCATAGGCCACAGGACTAGACCTAAGTTGGGGTCTTTCCTACAGCATAGGCCACAGGACTCAACCTAAGTTGGGGTCCTTGCTATATAGAACAGACCACAGGGACATCCCATAATAATCGCTGTCTGTGTTCCTGTGGTTGTTTCAGTGAAGAAACAGGACGGGGCGGCTGCCATGGAGATGCAGCCTCTGAAGAGCGCCGAGGGAGGAGAGATGGAGGAGAAGGAAAAGAAGAAAGCAAATGTCTCCAAGAAGGAGAAGTCTGTCCTCCAGGGGAAACTAACCAAGCTGGCTGTTCAGATCGGCAAAGCAGGTACGGCAGATCAATCAATATGATAAATTATGTCAAATCACTCGTTAGGGCCTTGGTCAGGGAGGTGACCAAGAATCCGATGGTCACTCTGACAGAGCTCCAGAGTTCCTCTGTGGAGATGGGAGAACATTCCGGAAGGACAACCATCTCTGCAGCACCCCACCAATCAGGCTTTTATGGTAGAGTGGCCAGACGGAAGCCGCTCCTCAGTAAAAGGCACATGACAGCACGTTTGGACTTTTCCAAAAGACAGCTAAAGGACTCTCAGACCATGAGAAACAAGATTATCTGATCTGATGAAACCTAGATTGAACTCTTTAGCTTGAATGCCACATGTCACGTCTGGAGGAAACCTGGCGCCATCCCTACGGTGAAGCATGGTGGTGGCAGCATCATGCTGTGGGGATGTTTTTCAGCAGGAGGGACTGGGAGACTAGTCAGGATCGAGGGAAAGATGAATGGAGCAAAGTACAGAGAGATCCTTGATGAAAACCTGCTCCAGAGTGCTCAGACCTCAGACTGGGGCGAAGGTTCACTTTCCAACAGGACAACGACCCTAAGTACACAGCCAAGCCAATGCAGGTGTGGCTTTGGGACAAGTCTCTGAATGTCCTTGAGTGGCCCAGCCAGAGCCCGGACTTGAACCCGATCTAACATCTCTGGAGAGACCTGAAAATAGCTTTGTAGCAACACTCCCCATCCAACCTGACAGAGCTTGAGAGGATCTGCAGTGAAGAATGGGAGAAACTCCCCAAATACAGGTGTGCCAAGCTTGTATCGTCAAGAAGACTCACGACTGTAATCCCTGCCAAAGTACTGAGTAAAAGGTTATTTTTTAAATTTTTTATACATGTGCTAAAATGTCAACACTTTCCGAATGCACTGTATATATGATCCTTAATTTATTTATTTACTATGTGTACCAGATATAATTCAGATTACTCTGACGTTCTGAGACGGAATAGGGAGATTATATCACAGAAAGAAAATGTAGGAGTAGATGTGGAATGCAGGAAATCAAATCACAGAAATAAATGTTATTCAGAAGTATTTGCTGCTGTGCTGTTGATTTCTAAAGATAAAAGTTGAAATAAATATTTGCTATCATATGAGTCAAAACAAACCAGGCATCTCGCACTTTCATCTGTTTACAAGCAGCCATTTTCTTGTCCAGGTCTAGTGATGTCAGCCATCACAGTGATCATCCTGGTGCTGTACTTTGCTGTGGACAACTTTGTCCTGCAGAAGAGGCCGTGGCTGACGGAGTGCACTCCCATCTACGTACAATACTTTGTCAAGTTCTTCATCATCGGCGTCACCGTGCTGGTGGTGGCTGTACCCGAGGGGCTGCCCTTGGCCGTCACCATCTCCCTGGCCTACTCTGTCAAGGTATGTACGCACGCACGCACGCACGCACACACACACACACTGGTCGGCACCATCTCCTACTCTGTCAAGGTATGTACACAAACACGCACGCACACAAACACACACAGTGGTCGGCACCATCTCCTACTCTGTCAAGGTATGTACACACGCACGCACGCACGCACACACACACACACTGGTCGGCACCATCTCCTACTCTGTCATGGTAAAGAAACAAAATCTAGCTATTTATCATTATATACAAAATATATATTTTTTGGGCAAACTTCCAAAACTACTCTGTTAAGCTATATATATTTAAAAAAAAACTCTTATCTGATGTCTTGCAGCATTAAAAACTATTACCTGACGTGTTGCAGAACCAAAAGCTATTTAACAAGAAGTTCTACCTGTACAATCTCTGTGACTAATTACTTCTGGCAGATTATTGCACGCCATGTTGCAAACATATCGCGGCAAATTATCTTTCTAGTGCTGTCTGTGCCTTCCTTAATTGCATCTGATGGGATAAAAAAACAATATGTATTGGATTGAAACATGATTCAAACAGTTTTAGAAACTTCAGAGTGTTTTCTATCCAAATCTACTAATAATATGCATATCTTATCTTCTGGGGATGAGTAGCTGGCAGTTGAATTTGGGCATGCTTTTCATCCAAAATTACGAATGCTGCCCCCTACCCTAGAGAAGTTTAATTGCCTCTGATGGGATACAAAACAATATGTATTGAATTGAAACAAAAGGCTAAAACCTCCAACCACACGGTTGATATTTCATCCTCAGAAAATGATGAAAGATAATAACCTGGTCCGCCACCTGGATGCATGTGAGACGATGGGTAACGCTACGGCCATCTGCTCCGACAAGACCGGCACGTTGACCACCAACCGCATGACGGCCGTGGCGTGCTACGTGGGGGATGTCCACTACAAGGAGATACCAGACCCTGGACTTCTGTCTGTTAAGTCTCTGGATATCCTTGTCAACGCCATCTCCCTCAACAGCGCGTACACCACCAAGATACTGGTAAGAACCTATCACACTATATACTATACTAACAGGATACTGGTAAGATACTGAGATATTACACCAACAACACACTGAGATATTACACCGACAACATACTGAGTTGTTACACCAACTACACACTGAGATACTACACCAACTACACACTGAGATACTGAGATATTACACCAACTACACACTGAGATACTGAGATATTACACCAACAACATACTGAGATATTACACCAACTACACACTGAGATACTGAGATATTACACCAACTACACACTGAGATACTGAGATATTACACCAACTACACACTGAGATACTGAGATATTACACCAACTACACACTGAGATACTGGGATATTACACCAACTACACACTGAGATACTACACCAACTACACACTGAGATACTGAGATATTACACCAACTACACACTGAGATACTGAGATATTACACCAACAACATACTGAGATATTACACCAACTACACACTGAGATATTACACCAACTACACACTGAGATACTACACCAACTACACACTGAGATACTGAGATATTACACCAACTACACACTGAGATACTGAGATATTACACCAACTACACACTGAGATACTGAGATATTACACCAACTACACACTGAGATATTACACCAACAACACACTGAGATACTACACCAACTACACACTGAGATACTGAGATATTACACCAACAACACACTGAGATATTACACCAACTACATACTGAGATATTACACCAACTACATACTGAGATATTACACCAACTACACACTGAGATATTACACCAACTACATACTGAGATATTACACCAACAACACACTGAGATATTACACCAACTACATACTGAGATACTGAGATATTACACCAACTACACACTGAGATATTACACCAACAACACACTGAGATACTACACCAACTACACACTGAGATATTACACCAACTACATACTGAGATACTGAGATATTACACCAACTACACACTGAGATATTACACCAACAACACACTGAGATACTGAGATATTACACCAACAACACACTGAGATACTACACCAACTACACACTGAGATATTACACCAACTACATACTGAGATATTACACCAACTACACACTGAGATACTGAGATATTACACCAACTACACACTGAGATACTGAGATATTACACCAACTACACACTGAGATATTACACCAACAACATACTGAGATACTGAGATATTACACCAACTACACACTGAGATATTACACCAACTACACACTGAGATACTGAGATATTACACCAACTACATACTGAGATATTACACCAACTACATACTGAGATATTACACCAACAACACACTGAGATATTACACCAACTACATACTGAGATACTGAGATATTACACCAACTACACACTGAGATATTACACCAACAACACACTGAGATACTACACCAACTACACACTGAGATATTACACCAACAACACACTGAGATATTACACCAACTACACACTGAGATACTGAGATATTACACCAACAACACACTGAGATACTGAGATATTACACCAACTACACACTGAGATATTACACCAACTACACACTGAGATATTACACCAACTACATACTGAGATACTGGGATATTACACCAACTACATACTGAGATATTACACCAACTACACACTGAGATATTACACCAACTACATACTGAGATACTGGGATATTACACCAACAACACACTGAGATACTGAGATATTACACCAACAACACACTGAGATATTACACCAACTACACACTGAGATACTGAGATATTACACCAACAACACACTGAGATACTGAGATATTACACCAACAACATACTCAGATATTACACCAACTACACACTGAGATATTTCACCAACTACACACTGAGATACTGAGATATTACACCAACTACACACTGAGATATTACACCAACTACACACTGAGATATTACACCAACTACACACTGAGATACTGAGATGTTACACCAACAACACACTGAGATATTACACCAACAACACACTGAGATACTGAGATATTACACCAACAACATACTGAGATACTGAGATATTACACCAACAACACACTGAGATATTACACCAACAACACACTGAGATATTACACTGACAACATACTGAGATACTGAGATATTACACCAACTACACACTGAGATATTACACCAACAACATACTGAGATACTGGGATATTACACCAACAACACACTGAGATATTACACCAACAACACACTGAGATACTGAGATATTACACCAACAACACACTGAGATATTACACCAACTACACACTGAGATACTGAGATATTACACCAACAACATACTGAGATACTGGGATATTACACCAACAACACACTGAGATACTACACCAACTACACACTGAGATATTACACCAACAACACACTGAGATATTACACCAACAACACACTGAGATATTACACCAATAACATACTGAGTTGTTACACCAACTACACACTGAGATATTACACCAACTACATACTGAGATACTGGGATATTACACCAACTACATACTGAGATATTACACCAACTACACACTGAGATATTACACCAACTACATACTGAGATACTGGGATATTACACCAACAACACACTGAGATACTGAGATATTACACCAACAACACACTGAGATATTACACCAACTACACACTGAGATACTGAGATATTACACCAACAACACACTGAGATACTGAGATATTACACCAACTACACACTGAGATATTACACCAACAACACACTGAGATATTACACCAACTACATACTGAGATATTACACAAACTACATACTGAGATATTACACCAACTACACACTGAGATATTACACCAACTACACACTGAGATACTGAGATATTACACCAACTACACACTGAGATATTACACCAACTACACACTGAGATACTGAGATATTACACCAACTACACACTGAGATATTACACCAACAACACACTGAGATACTGGGATATTACACCAACTACACACTGAGATATTACACCAACTACACACTGAGATACTGAGATATTACACCAACAACATACTGAGATACTGAGATATTACACCAACTACACACTGAGATATTACACCAACTACACACTGAGATATTACACCAATAACATACTGAGATACTGGGATATTACACCAACTACACACTGAGATATTACACCAACTACACACTGAGATGTTACACCAACTACACACTGAGATATTACACCAACTACACACTGAGATGTTACACCAACTACACACTGAGATATTACACCAACAACATACTGAGATACTGAGATATTACACCAACTACACACTGAGATATTACACCAACAACACACTGAGATACTGAGATATTACACCAACTACACACTGAGATATTACACCAACAACACACTGAGATATTACACCAACAACATACTGAGATACTGAGATATTACACCAACTACACACTGAGATATTACACCAACAACACACTGAGATACTACACCAACTACACACTGAGATATTACACCAACAACACACTGAGATATTACACCAACTACACACTGAGATGTTACACCAACTACACACTGAGATATTACACCAACTACACACTGAGATGTTACACCAACTACACACTGAGATATTACACCAACTACACACTGAGATATTACACCGACAACATACTGAGACACTGAGATATTACACCAACTACACACTGAGATGTTACACCAACTACACACTGAGATGTTACACCAACTACACACTGAGATATTACACCAACTACACACTGAGATGTTACACCAACTACACACTGAGATATTACACCAACTACACACTGAGATATTACACCGACAACATACTGAGACACTGAGATATTACACCAACTACACACTGAGATGTTACACCAACTACACACTGAGATGTTACACCAAAAACATACTGAGATACTGAGATATTACACCAACTACACACTGAGATATTACACCAACTACACACTGAGATACTGAGATATTACACCAACTACACACTGAGATATTACACCAACAACACACTGAGATATTACACCAACTACACACTGAGATACTGAGATATTACACCAACTACATACTGAGATGTTACACCAACAACACACTGAGATATTACACCAACTACACACTGAGATACTGAGATATTACACCAACTACACACTGAGATATTACACCAACTACATACTGAGATATTACACCAACTACACACTGAGATATTACACCAATAACACACTGAGATATTACACCAACAGCACACTGAGATATTACACCAACAACACACTGAGATACTCAGATATTACACCAACTACACACTGAGATATTACACCAACTACACACTGAGATATTACACCAACAACACACTGAGATACTGAGATATTACACAAACTACACACTGAGATATTACACCAACAACACACTGAGATACTGAGATATTACACCAACTACACACTGAGATATTACACCAACTACACACTGAGATATTACACCAACAACACACTGAGATACTGGGATATTACACCAACTACACACTGAGATATTACACCAACTACACACTGAGATGTTACACCAACAACACACTGAGATATTACACCAACAACACACTGAGATACTCAGATATTACACCAACTACATACTGAGATACTGAGATATTACACAAATTACACACTGAGATATTACACCAACAACACACTGAGATACTCAGATAATACACCAACTACACACTGAGATATTACACCAACAACATACTGAGATACTGAGATATTACACAAACTACACACTGAGATATTACACCAACTACACACTGAGATACTGAGATATTACACCAACTACACACTGAGATATTACACCAACAACATACTGAGATACTGAGATATTACACCAACTACACACTGATATATTACACCAACTACATACTGAGATACTGAGATATTACACAAACTACACACTGAGATATTACACCAACTACATACTGAGATACTGAGATATTACACCAACTACACACTGAGATACTGAGATATTACACAAACTACACACTGAGATATTACACCAACAACACACTGAGATACTGAGATATTACATCAACTACATACTGAGATATTACACCAACTACACACTGATATATTACACCAACTACACACTGAGATACTGAGATATTACACCAACTACACACTGAGATATTACACCAACAACATACTGAGATACTGAGATATTACACCAACAACATACTGAGATATTACACCAACAACACACTGAGATATTACACCAACTACACACTGAGATATTACACCAACAACACACTGAGATACTGAGATATTACACCAACAACATACTGAGATATTACACCAACTACACACTGAGATATTACACCAACTACACACTGAGATATTACACCAACTACATACTGAGATACTGAGATATTACACCAACTACACACTGAGATACTGAGATATTACACCAACAACATACTGAGATACTGAGATATTACACCAACAACATACTGAGATACTGAGATATTACACCAACTACACACTGAGATACTGAGATATTACACCAACAACACACTGAGATACTGAGATATTACACCAACAACATACTGAGATACTGAGATATTACACCAACAACATACTGAGATATTACACCAACTACACACTGAGATACTGAGATATTACACCAACAACACACTGAGATACTGAGATATTACACCAACAACATACTGAGATATTATACCAACTACACACTGAGATATTACACCAACTACACACTGAGATATTACACCAACTACACACTGAGATGTTACACCAACAACATACTGAGATACTGAGATATTACACCAACTACATACTGAGATATTACACCAACTACACACTGAGATATTACACCAACTACACACTGAGATACTGAGATATTACACCAACTACACACTGAGATACTGAGATATTACACCAACAACACACTGAGATACTGAGATATTACACCAACTACACACTGAGATACTGAGATATTACACTGACAACATACTGAGATATTACACCAACTACACACTGAGATATTACACCAACTACACACTGAGATACTGAGATATTACACCAACTACATACTGAGATATTACACCAACAACACACTGAGATACTGAGATATTACACCAACTACATACTGAGATACTGAGATATTACACCAACAACATACTGAGATATTACACCAACTACACACTGAGATACTGAGATATTACACAAACTACCCACTGAGATACTGAGATATTACACCAACTACACACTGAGATACTGAGATATTACACCAACTACACACTGAGATATTACACCAACTACACACTGAGATACTACACCAACTACACACTGAGATACTGAGATATTACACCAACTACACACTGAGATATTACACCAACTACACACTGAGATACTACACCAACTACACACTGAGATACTGAGATATTACACCAACTACACACTGAGATATTACACCAACTACACACTGAGATACTACACCAACTACACACTGAGATACTGAGATATTACACCAACTACACACTGAGATATTACACCAACTACACACTGAGATATTACACCAACAACATACTGAGATACTGAGATATTACACCAACTACACACTGAGATACTGAGATATTACACCAACAACACACTGAGATATTACACCAACTACACACTGAGATATTACACCAACTACACACTGAGATACTGAGATATTACACCAACTACACACTGAGATACTGAGATATTACACCAACTACACACTGAGATATTACACCAACTACACACTGAGATATTACACCAACTACACACTGAGATACTGAGATATTACACCAACTACACACTGAGATACTGAGATATTACACCAACAACACACTGAGATACTGAGATATTACACCAACTACACACTGAGATATTACACCAACTACACACTGAGATATTACACCAACTACACACTGAGATACTGAGATATTACACCAACTACACACTGAGATACTGAGATATTACACCAATAACACACTGAGATACTGAGATATTACACCAACAACATACTGAGATACTGAGATATTACACCAACAACACACTGAGATACTGAGATATTACACCAACAACACACTGAGATACTGAGATATTACACCAACAACACACTGAGATATTACACCAACAACACACTGAGATACTGAGATATTACACCAACAACATACTGAGATACTGAGATATTACACCAACAACACACTGAGATACTGAGATATTACACCAACTACACACTGAGATACTGAGATATTACACCAACTACACACTGAGATACTGAGATATTACACCAACAACATACTGAGATACTGAGATATTACACCAACAACACACTGAGATACTGAGATATTACACCAACTACATACTGAGATACTGAGATATTACACCAACAACACACTGAGATATTACACCAACAACACACTGAGATACTGAGATATTACACCATCTACACACTGAGATACTGAGATATTACACCAACAACACACTGAGATATTACACCAACAACATACTGAGATACTGAGATATTACACCAACAACACACTGAGATACTGATATATTACACCAACTACACACTGAGATACTGAGATATTACACCAACTATATACTGGGATATTACACCAACTACACACTGAGATACTGAGATATTACACCAACTACATACTGAGATACTGAGATATTACACCAACTACATACTGAGATACTGAGATATTACACCAACAACACACTGAGATATTACACTGACAACACACTGAGATACTGAGATATTACACCAACTACACACTGAGATATTACACTGACAACACACTGAGATACTGAGATATTACACCAACTACACACTGAGATACTGAGATATTACACCAACAACACACTGAGATATTACACCAACAACACACTGAGATACTGAGATATTACACCAACTACATACTGAGATACTGAGATATTACACCAACAACACACTGAGATACTGAGATATTACACCAACAACACACTGAGATATTACACCAACTACATACTGAGATACTGAGATATTACACCAACTACATACTGAGATACTGAGATATTACACCAACTACACACTGAGATATTACACCAACAACACACTGAGATACTGAGATATTACACCAACAACACACTGAGATATTACACCAACAACATACTGAGATACTGAGATATTACACCAACAACACACTGAGATACTGAGATATTACACCAACAACACACTGAGATATTACACCAACTACATACTGAGATACTGAGATATTACACCAACAACATACTGAGATACTGAGATATTACACCAACTACACACTGAGATATTACACCAACAACACACTGAGATATTACACCAACAACACACTGAGATATTACACCAACAACACACTGAGATATTACACCAACTACACACTGAGATATTACACCAACAACATACTGAGATACTGAGATATTACACCAACAACACACTGAGATATTACACCAACAACACAGTGAGATATTACACCAACAACACACTGAGATATTACACCAACTACACACTGAGATACTGAGATATTACACCAACTACACACTGAGATATTACACCAACAACACACTGAGATATTACACCAACTACACACTGAGATACTGAGATATTACACCAACTACACACTGAGATATTACACCAACTACACACTGAGATATTACACCAACTACACACTGAGATATTACACCAACTACACACTGAGATATTACACCAACAACACACTGAGATATTACACCAACAACACACTGAGATATTACACCAACAACACACTGAGATATTACACCAACAACACACTGAGATATTACACCAACAACACACTGAGATATTACACCAACAACACACTGAGATACTGAGATATTACACCAACAACATACTGAGATACTGAGATATTACACCAACAACACACTGAGATATTACACCAACAACACACTGAGATATTACACCAACTACACACTGAGATACTGAGATATTACACCAACTACACACTGAGATATTACACCAACAACACACTGAGATATTACACCAACTACACACTGAGATACTGAGATATTACACCAACTACACACTGAGATATTACACCAACTACACACTGAGATATTACACCAACTACACACTGAGATATTACACCAACTACACACTGAGATATTACACCAACAACACACTGAGATATTACACCAACAACACACTGAGATATTACACCAACAACACACTGAGATATTACACCAACAACACACTGAGATATTACACCAACAACACACTGAGATATTACACCAACAACACACTGAGATACTGAGATATTACACCAACAACATACTGAGATACTGAGATATTACACCAACAACACACTGAGATATTACACCAACAACACACTGAGATACTACACCAACTACACACTGAGATATTACACCAACAACACACTGAGATATTACACCAACAACATACTGAGATATTACACCAACAATATACTGGTAAGATACAAGATACACCTGAAACAAACGGACCCCCTAAAACACCTGAAACCCATTGAACCTCCTGAAACACCTAGAAGTGTGTTTTGCAGTAGAAATGCAGTAGTGTGCAGTAGTGTGCAGTAGAAGTGTAGTAGTGTGCAGTAGAAGTGTAGTAGTGTGCAGTAGAAGTGTAGTAGTGTGCAGTAGAAGTGTAGTAGTGTGTAGTAGAAGTGTAGTCGTGTGTAGTAGAAGTGTAGTAGAGTGCAGTAGTGTGCAGTAGAAGTGTAGTAGTGTGCAGTAGAAGTGTAGTAGTGTGCAGTAGAAGTGTAGTAGTGAGCAGTAGAAGTGCAGTAGAAGTGCAGTAGAAGTGCAGTAGAAGTGCAGTAGAAGTGCAGTAGAAGTGCAGTAGTGTACCACCAGGCAGACTCTTTATAATATCGTCTGGAGTCTGGTCACAGCTGGACTGGGAGCTATAATGTAGTGCTGTAAAGAAGCCTTGTTTAACGTTAGATTGGCTCTCCTGACTCCCAGAGCTCTGTCTGTGTCTGAGGGAGTGATCCTCTTCCTGGCATCTCTAGAAACACCTGCTTTTATTACTGCCTTGCTACCTACCTACCTGCCTGACTGCCTTGCTACCTGCCTGCCTGCCTTGCTACCTACCTGCCTTGCTACCTGCCTGCCTACCTGCCTTGCTACCTGCCTGCCTGCCTTGCTACCTGCCTGCCTGCCTTGCTACCTGCCTGCCTGCCTGCCTTACTACCTACCTGCCTTACTACCTGCCTGCCTGCCTTACTACCTGCCTGCCTGCCTGCCTGCCTGCCTGCCTGCCTGCCTGCCTGCCTTACTACCTGCCTGCCTGCCTGCCTTACTACCTGCCTGCCTGCCTTACTACCTGCCTGCCTACCTACCTGCCTGACTGCCTTGCTACCTGCCTGCCTGCCTTGCTACCTACCTGCCTTGCTACCTGCCTGCCTGCCTGCCTTGCTACCTGCCTGCCTGCCTTGCTACCTGCCTGCCTGCCTTGCTACCTGCCTGCCTGCCTGCCTTACTACCTGCCTGCCTTACTACCTGCCTGCCTGCCTTACTACCTGCCTGCCTGCCTGCCTGCCTGCCTGCCTGCCTGCCTGCCTTACTACCTGCATGTCCACAAAGGCCTAGAAGCCTAGGAAATTTGAATTGATCATACAACCTTCCTCCATGGACTTTGATACAGGATAAGAGACAGATCAACAGATCTTGATTCTATTTAAACCATCTGAAAGTGTAACCTTCTTTACCCCCCAAAAAAACAACCGCCAATTGACCAATCAAAAGATATCAAGTTTACAGTAAACTTGGATCACCAGGCCCAATCTCAACAGGGTGTCACAGCATTTAAAGGCTTGTTTTGGGGATGAGATCAATGTAAATAAGACACAATTCCTGAGGGGACAATCAAAACCCCCTTTGAATAGAGTAATTTAAAGTTCACGCTGTACAGAGATACAAGTTACCACAGAGATTATATATACATATAGATCAAATCAAATGTATTTATATAGCCCTTCTTACATCAGCTGATATCTCAAAGTGCTGTACAGAAACCCAGCCTAAAACCCCAAACAGCAAGCAATGCAGGTGTAGAAGCACGGTGGCTAGGAAAAACTCCCTAGAAAGGCCAAAACCTAGGAAGAAACCTAGAGAGGAACCAGGCTATGAGGGGTGGCCAGTCCTCTTCTGGCTGTGCCGGGTGGAGATTATAACAGAACATGGCCAAGATGTTCAAATGTTCATAAATGACCAGCATGGTCAAATAATAATAATCACAGTAGTTGTCGAGGGTGCAGCAAGTCAGCACCTCAGGAGTAAATGTCAGTTGGCTTTTCATAGCCGATCATTAAGAGTATCTCTACCGCTCCTGCTGTCTCTAGAGAGTTGAAAACAACAGGTCTGGGACAGGTAGCACGTCCGGTGAACAGGTCAGTGTTCCATAGCCACAGGCAGAATAGTTGAAACTGGAGCAGCAGCAAGGCCAGGTGGACTGGGGACAGCAAGGAGTCATCATGCCAGGTAGTCCTGAGGCATGGTCCTAGGGCTCAGGTCCTCCGAGAGAGAGAAAGAGAGAATTAGAGAGAGCATACTTAAATTCACACAGGACACTAGATAAGACAGGAGAAGTACTCCAGATATAACAGACTGACCCTAGCCTCCCGACACATAAACTACTGCAGCATAAATACTGGAGGCTGAGACAGGAGGGGTCAGGAGACACTGTGGCCCCATCCGATGATACCCCCGGACAGGGCCAAACAGGAAGGATATAACCCCACCCACTTTGCCAAAGCACAGCCCCCACACCACCAGAGGGATATCTTCAACCACCAACTTACCATCCTGAGACAAGGCCGAGTATAGCCCACAAAGATATCCGCCACGGCGCCAACCAAGACAGGAAGATCACGTCAGCGACTCAACCCACTCAAGTGACGCACCCCTCCTAGGGACGGCATGAAAGAGCACCAGTAAGCCAGTGACTCAGCCCCTGTAATAGGGTTAGAGGCAGAGAATCCCAGTGGATAAATAGCTTCAGAGACCCTCTTTAGGGGGCAAGTTTCAGACAGATACCAGACATGGATACTGTAGTAATATTCTGTCACATTCGATAGTCAGTCCTCTGGATACTGTAACAGAGACACATTCAATAGTCAGTCATGTTGTCCATAGAATATATCATGTTGCCCATAAAATATATCATGTTGCCCATAGAATATATCATGGTGCCCATAGAATATATCATGGTGACCATAGAATATATCATGGTGCCTATAGAATATATCATGGTGCCCATAGAATATATCATGGTGCCTATAGAATATATAATGGTGACCATAGAATATATCATGTTGCCCATAGAATATATAATGGTGCCTATAGAATATTTCATGGTTCAGGAAAGTGTGTGAATAAAAGGTGAAAACAAAACAGGCCATCATCATTGTAAATCGTACACTTGGGTTCTATTTCAATGGCAATTGCGTATGTCACATGATCGGGCAAGTAAATACATCATACAATCTATACATCAGTACCTAGTACAGTAGAATGCATGGTCTAAATGATATACGAAATATACAAAAAACGCAGAGAGAAACATCAATTATTGCTTATACCATGTGAACATTTCCTCCGAATAAATAAAGACAGGATTGTAAAGAATGAAGAGCTAGAGACACCACTAGATGGGGTGTATCGAACACAAGAGGAAATATATATATATATATATATATATATACCATTTACAGAAAATACTTCGATAACAATTCTTAATTCATGCCTGATGGTTGGAGAGTTTTTAAATAGAATATCCACCTGCATTCTGTCTGGAGAAGACTTGATTCAAGATGGCCACCCCTACGTGAAGGTTTTATCTGCTGTATAAGCACAGAAGGATATCAAATCAAATTGTATTAGTCACATGCGCCCGAATACAATAGGTGTAGTAAACCTTACAGTGAAATGCTTACTTACGAGCTCCTAACTGACAGTGCAGTTAAAAAAAACACGGATAAGAATAAGAAATAAAAGTAACAAGTAATTAAAGAGCAGCAGTAAAAAATAACAATATATACAGGGGGGTGCCAGGCAATGCGAGTAGTCTGGGTAGCCATTTGACTAGATGTTCAGGAGTCTTATGGCTTGGGGGTAGAAGCTGTTTAGAAGCCTCTTGGACCTAGACTTGGCACTCTGGTACCGCTTGCTGTGTGGTAGCAGAGAGAACAGTCTAATGCAGTAGGGAATTTAGGTTCATTTCTCCTCACGGCACTCTAGTGTTCGATAGAACGTGTTCCTCCTCCTGTCTACTGGTCCGGCCCACGTATTCCTTATTGCATGGACAAGAGATAAGGTATACGACGTTAGGAGAGCTGCGTGTGAAGAACTGTTTGATAGTGTTTTAATTGTTTGCCAGTGGCAGAGCTGCTGAACACGCTCACTTTGTTACAGGAAACACGTACATGTAGTGCAACTACAGCGATAGAAGCCAATCGCCTGGTTCAGTCTTCCATCATTTCATTCAAGGGGAGGGCGTGAGTGTCCGTCTCGAACGATGAAGCGTCCTGATATTCCTGGCCGTGCCGTGTGAAAAGAGAGGAGGGTCAGAGGAAAACATTTTTTTTTTTAGCAAGTAGGATTAGCCATGAGCTCATCCCGACGTTTCTTAATAACTTTCATGATGTCATCGCTTTAGTCTTGATGTGATGTCATCACTCAAAGGACAATATGTAGAGGTACAGACTCATGAATGTTTTGTTTAATTTAATAATAAATAAATACACTTTTTTTAGTGTGATGTGTTGTATGTGTTGACCTTGTTGTTTGTTGTTGTTGTTGTTGTTTGGTTAGTGTGATGTGTTGTTTGTTGTTTGGTTAGTGTGATGTGTTGTTGTTGTTTGGTTAGTGTGATGTGTTGTATGTGTTGACGTGGTGTTTGTTGTTTGGTTAGTGTGATGTGTTGTTGTTGTTTGGTTAGTGTGATGTGTTGTTGTTGTTGTTTGGTTAGTGTGATGTGTTGTTGTTGTTGTTTGGTTAGTGTGATGTGTTGTTGTTGTTGTTTGGTTAGTGTGATGTGTTGTTGTTGTTGTTTGGTTAGTGTGATGTGTTGTTGTTGTTGTTTGGTTAGTGTGATGTGTTGTTGTTGTTTGGTTAGTGTAATGTGTTGTTGTTGTTTGGTTAGTGTGATGTGTTGTTGTTGTTGTTTGGTTAGTGTGATGTGTTGTTGTTTGTTGTTTGGTTAGTGTGATGTGTTGTTGTTGTTTGGTTAGTGTGATGTGTTGTTGTTGTTGTTTGGTTAGTGTGATGTGTTGTTGTTGTTGTTTGGTTAGTGTGATGCGTTGTATGTGTTGACGTGGTGTTTGTTGTTTGGTTAGTGTTGGTGATCAGGCCCACCACCGTTGTGTCGTCTGTAAACTTTTTTTTTTTTTTTTTTTTTTTTTTTTTTTTTTTCTTTAGGGGAGGATCAGCTTAGTATTGCGGAAAGAATGTTGCTTCCAATGTAATTGTCTACATCATTTCCATTCCCCCATATTTTTTTGGGTAAATATATATATCCATACACTTATGCATACATATACACATATATACATACACATACCTATATAGACATACATACTTTTTTAAAGAATATGCCTTTATTATTATTCCCCGCGACCCTACCACCAATCCCCCAATTGGAGTAAACTTATAAACACTTCTGCTTTTACCTTCAATTTCTACATCTTATACCTATCTTACAGACACAGTCCACTTTACAATAGTTCTCTCTTATTTGTTCTTAGTCCTTCCTCTATTTCTGTTGTCCATCCAATTTTATTTCCACTTGTAACTGTGCTATTTCACAAAAGCTCCGCACCTATACACATTTCACAGATCCCGTATGCCCTACATTGTTTATCTTGTTATTAGTCCCACCCTTCAGCTCCACCCAACCCCTCCCATCTATCTTCCAACATCATCCATTTCGGGTTTCTATTTGCCATGTCGTCTGTAAACTTGACGATGGTGTTGGAGTTGTGCGCGGCCACGCAGTCGTGAGTACAAGGAGTAGACACAGCATGAGAGGCCCCAGTGTTTAGGATCAGCGTGGCAAATGTGTTGTTGCCTACCCTCACCACCTGGGGGCGGCCCGTCAGGAAGTCCAGGATCTAGTTGCAGAGGGAGGTGTTTAGTCCCAGAGTCCTTAGCTTAGTGATGAGCTTTGAGGGCACTATGGTGTTGAACGCTGAGCTGGAGTCAATGAACAGCATTCTCACGTAGGTGTTCCTTTTGTCCAGGCGGGAAAGGGAAGTGTGGAGTGCGATTGAGATTGCATCATCTGTGAATCTGTTTGGGCGGTAGGCGAATCGGAGTGGGTCTAGGGTTTCTGGGATTATGGTGTTGATGTGAGCCATGACTAGTTTATCAAAGCATTTCATGGCTACAGACTTGTGTGCTACGGGGCGGTAGTCATTTAGGCAGGTTACCTTGGCGTTATTGGGCACAGGGACTATTATGGTCTGCTTGAAACATGTAGGTATTATATACTGGGTCAAAAAGGTCAGTGAAGAGACTTGCCAGCTGGTCAGCACATGCTGTGAGTATGCATCCTGGTAATCTGTCTGGCTCTGTGGCCTGTGAATGTTAACCTGTTTAAAGGTCCTCCACAGGGAGCCCAGCCACTACAGAGAAGCGCTAGCAGCATCCAAGATGTATCAGAATTTGACAACAGAGCTAGCTTCATAACAAGCTAGCCTCAGAACAAGCTAGCCTCAGAGCAAGCTAGCCTCAGAACAAGCTAGCCTCAGAACAAGCTAGCCTCAGAGCAAGCTAGCCTCAGAACAAGCTAGCCTCAGAGCAAGCTAGCCTCAGAGCAAGCTAGCCTCAGAACAAGCTAGCCTCAGAGCAAGCTAGCCTCAGAGCAAGCTAGCCTCAGAACAAGCTAGCCTCAGAACAAGCTAGCCTCAGAGCAAGCTAGCCTCAGAACAAGCTAGCCTCAGAGCAAGCTAGCCTCAGAGCAAGCTAGCCTCAGAGCAAGCTAGCCTCAGAGCAAGCTAGCCTCAGAGCAAGCTAGTCTCAGAGCAAGCTAGCCTCAGAGCAAGCTAGCCTCAGAGCAAGCTAGCCTCAGAGCAAGCTAGCCTCAGAGCAAGCTAGCCTCAGAGCAAGCTAGTCTCAGAGCAAGCTAGTCTCAGAACAAGCTAGCCTCAGAACATGCTAGTCTCAGAGCAAGCTAGTCTCAGAGCAAGCTAGCCTCAGAGCAAGCTAGCCTCAGAGCAAGCTAGCCTCAGAGCAAGCTAGCACAGTGTACATTTTAGGACACCCGTAGCCTCATCTAGGGGCGGCAGGTAGCCTAGTGGTTAGAGCGTTGGACTAGTAACCGAAAGGTTGCAAGATCAAATCCTTGAGCTGACAAGGTAAAAATCTATCGTTCTGCCCCTGAACAAGGCAGTTTAACCCACTGTTCCTAGGCCGTCATTGAAAATAACATTTTTTTTTTATTAACTGACTTGCCTAGTTAAATAAATAAAAAATCTAGGAGCCTCAGAACTCCAAGCTGCAGTTCTACCAGGCCTTTGAACTTTACATCTTAAAACTCGGCTAGCATGGTGTACATTTTAGGACGTCCTCAGCCTCAGAACGTCATACTGCAAGCCCTCTGAGGCGTCCTCCCATTCAAACTGTCTCTCTGAGCTGTGAAATAAGTATCTCAACTTGCATAACAGCTCTAGTCTTCATGGACTGCCAGAGAAGGCTTTGATATCTGTTTTATTTTCCCGCCTAGTTAACGAACGGCGACAGGCATCAGTCAGCAGGGACCTAACTATTGTTCTGTACGCACATAAAAATGACTCCATCCCCCAGAAGTCTATGCTTCCCCCAGCCTGCCCAGCACCAGGAGGACTCCATCCCCCAGAGCCCTCTGTTCTGTTCCTTCATCCGATTCCACCCCCCAGAAGCCTCTGCTTCCCCAGCACCAGGAGTGCTCCATCACTCAGAGGCATCTCTTGTGTTCAGTTGGAACTGCATCCCCCAGAAGCCCTTGCTTCTCCGGACCCAGGAATCCATCCCCCAGAGGCCTCTGTTGCTCTGTTCTGTTATGTCCTTTCATACAATTCCATCCCCCAGAAGCCTCTGCTTTCCCTCAGCCACCCCAGCACTACAGGAAGACCATCTTTATAAAAGAATATGATGTCATTACTGGTGTGGTGGGACTCATCACTATGACTTAAAACACCTTCAAAATCAGCCTGAAAAAAAAGTTGTGAGTGGTGATTGATATGTAGAGTACGTATGTCATTCCCTCCATCCTAAATATCTCAACTAATTAAAGAAGTACAGTAAAAGTATTCCTCAGGATAAAAAACATCCTCTTCTCATCGTAGGAAGTCGCGTTGTGTTAGAATGGGGTTCTAGTAAACTAAAGCCTACTTCCTCCAAGGGATACCCTATTCCATTTATAGTGCACTACTTTAGACCAGAGCCTTATGAGCCCTGGTCAAAAGTAGTGCACTAAATAGGGAATAGGGTGTCATTTGAGGACGTAGTCTTAGTTTACTGTTGTGGTGAAAACACACTCGCCATTCTGAGCTCAGTATCAGCTTCCTGAAATAGAACCTGAGGTTCACTGTAGAGGGGTCCCAAAAGTTACATCCCAAATCTTCATCTATTGCCAATATAGTGCTCTGGGTCCTGGTCAAAAGTAGTGCACTACATAGGGAATTGGGATTGCATTTGGGATGTAGACTCTTGTTGTCCTGTATTGTTCTAAGTGGTATACTGAAACTCTGGTGTCCTGTATTGTGGTGTGACTACATCCATACCAGACAGGATGTGACTACATCCGTACCAGACAGGATGTGACTACATCCGTACCAGACAGGATGTGACTACATCCGTACCAGACAGGATGTGACTACATCCGTACCAGACAGGATGTGACTACATCCGTACCAGACAGGATGTGACTACATCCGTACCAGACAGGATGTGACTACATCCGTACCAGACAGGATGTGACTACATCCGTACCAGACAGGATGTGACTACATCCGTACCAGACAGGATGTGACTACATCCGTACCAGACAGGATGTGACTACATCCGTACCAGACAGGATGTGACTACATCCGTACCAGACAGGATGTGACTACATCCGTACCAGACAGGATGTGACTACATCCGTACCAGACAGGATGTGACTACATCCGTACCAGACAGGATGTGACTACATCCATACCAGACAGGATGTGACTACATCCATACCAGACAGGATGTGACTACATCCATACCAGACAGGATGTGACTACATCCATACCAGACAGGATGTGACTACATCCATACCAGACAGGATGTGACTACATCCATACCAGACAGGATGTGACTACATCCATACCAGACAGGATGTGACTACATCCATAGCAGACTGTCAGAAGCAGCAGGGAGGTCACGTCAAGAGAGAATATGGTCTCGTTTGTCTCTTTCTTGAACAAGGATAAAATACCATCGGTAGGATAGGATGAACTTTAAAACCCAAGAGGAAAATGGTCTTATACACTGCTGTATACAGAATAGACACTGTATATTACACATTCAACATCAAAATCAAATTGTATTGGTCACACACACACACACACACATATTTAGCAGATCTTATGGAGGGTGTAGCGAAAATGCTTGATACATACGTTACACGTTACCCTTATCATACACATTGTAAACCATTTATGGTGACTGGAACACTGGTCACTTTAATAATGGAACACAGATCACTTAAGTAATGGACAACTGGTCACTTTAATTATTTAACACAGATCACTTAAGTAATGGAACGCTGGTCACTTTAATAATGGAACACAGATCACTTAAGTAATGGAACACTGGTTGTCTTCTAGTGTGAAGAGAACCCCAGCTGGTGCTTCCTGGTGAATATAGGAAGCTTGCGTTGTTACACTCGTTCTAGGTCTCACGCTAGGTGTGTTGGGGATAGTGCTTCCTGAATGGGGCTGACGTCAAATATTGTCGACCGCATATCAACTACAGGGTTTCCAAAGGGGGTTTTGGTTTCAAGTTGGATTTGTGTTTGTTGACAACCCAATTAAATATCAACCTAAATTGGACATTAATCTGACGTCTTTATCTCGTTAGAAAAGGGGATGGTTTTGTCTAGAGATTTACATAATCTGTAGTTGGAGAGAGGGCTGAAGGAGATAGGGAGAGAGGGAGGCAGAGAGAGAGAGGGAGAGGGAGAGGGAGAGGGAGAGAGAGTTATATAAAACATTAAAGTTGTCAGCCAACACCAGTGGTGTGATATGGACTGTAAACTCTCTCCACACGTTTTCTCCACGACAAGCCAGAGCCGACACACACAACTAAAAAATCAAGTGAACCAAAGCTGATTGAAGTACTAATTTTGTATCTTTATATAATTGCTGTGTCTCAGAAATAAAAGTTTAGATTTGTTCTTAAAAGGCGTACAAACACTTGTCATTTTGTACCTTTAATTATAGGTACAGTACATCATTTCCCACTTAAGGGACGGAAAGCGAAAGAAAGAGCAAAATATACCTTAAAAGAGCCAATAGTACACCATAGGGGACAGATAGTAAATGTACACATTTGCCTTTTTAGGGAACCCCCACAATTTTTTTTAAATGTATTTTATTTTACCGTTATTTTACCAGGTAAGTTGACTGAGAACACGTTCTCATTTGCAGCAACGACCTGGGGAATAGTTACAGGGGAGAGGAGGGGGATGAATGAGCCAATTGTAAACTGGGGATTATTAGGTGACCATGATGGTTTGAGGGCCAGATTGGGAATTTAGCCAGGACACCGGGGTTAACACCCCTACTCTTACGATAAGTGCCATGGGATATTTAATGACCTCAGAGAGTCAGGACACCCGTTTAACGTCCCATCCGAAAGACGGCACCCTACACACAGGGCAGTGTCCCCAATCACTGCCCTGGGGCATTGGGATATTTTATTAGACCAGAGGAAAGAGTGCCTCCTACTGGCCCTCCAATACCACTTCCAGCAGCATCTGGTCTCCCATCCAGGGACTGACCAGGACCAACCCTGCTTAAGAAGCAGAAGCAAGCCAGCAGTGGGATGCAGGGTGGTATGCTGCTGGCAAAGCAAGGACCAATTGAGGCACTGCCTGTTCACCCCGGTACCATCCAGAAGGCGAGGTCAGTACAGGTGCATCAAAGCTGGGGCCGAGAGACTGGAAAAACAGCTTCTATCTCAAGGCCATCAGATTGCTATATAGTCACCACTAGCCGGCCTCTGCCCAGTACCGTGCCCAAAACTTTAGTCACTGCCACTAGTCAGCAACCACTCGGTTACTCTACCATGCACCTTAGAGGCTGCTGCCCTATGTACATAGTCATGGAACACTGGTCACTTTAATAATGGAACACTGGTCACTTTAATAATGGAACACTGGTCGCTTTAATAATGGAACACTGGTCACTTTAATAGAACACTGGTCACTTTAATAATGGAACACTGGTCAGTTTAATAATGGAACACTGGTCAGTTTAATAATGGAACACTGGTCACTTTAATAATGGAACACTGGTCACTTTAATAATGGAACACTGGTCACTTTAATAATGGAACACTGGTCACTTTAATAATGGAACACTGGTCACTTTAATAATGGAACACTGGTCACTTTAATAATGGAACACTGGTCACTTTAATAATGGAACACTGGTCACTTTAATAATGGAACACTGGTCACTTTAATAATGGAACACTGGTCACTTTAATAATGGAACACTGGTCACTTTAATAATGGAACACTGGTCACTTTAATAATGGAACACTGGTCACTTTAATAATGGAACACTGGTCACTTTAATAATGGAACACTGGTCACTTTAATAATGGAACACTGGTCACTTTAATAATGGAACACTGGTCACTTTAATAATGGAACACTGGTCACTTTAATAATGGAACACTGGTCACTTTAATAATGGAACACTGGTCACTTTAATAATGGAACACTGGTCACTTTAATAATGGAACACTGGTCACTTTAATAATGGAACACTGGTCACCTTAATAATGGAACACTGGTCACTTTAATAATGGATCACTGGTCACTTTAATAATGGAACACTGGTCACCTTAATAATGGAACACTGGTCACCTTAATAATGGAACACTGGTCACTTTAATAATGGATCACTGGTCACTTTAATAATGGATCACTGGTCACTTTAATAATGGAACACTGGTCACTTTAATAATGGATCACTGGTCACTTTAATAATGGATCACTGGTCACTTTAATAATGGAACACTGGTCACTTTAATAATGGATCACTGGTCACTTTAATAATGGAACACTGGTCACTTAAGTAACGGAACACTGGCCACTTTAAATATGTTTACATACTGTTTAAACCATTTCATAGGTACAGTGCCTTCGGAAAGTATTCAGACCCCTAAACTTGTTCCACATTTTGTTACGTCACATCCTTATGCCAAAGTGGATTAAATAAACAAAAGTCCACATTAATCTACACACAATACCCCATAATGACAATGCAAAAACAGGTTTGTAGAAATGTTTGATAATTTATAATTTTTTTTAAACAGAAATACTTTCTTTACATAAGTATTCATACCCTTTGCTATGAGACTCGAAATTGAGCTCAGGTGGATCCTGTTTCCATTGATCATCCTTGATGATTATACAACTTGATTGGAGTCCACTTGTGGTAAATTCAATTGATTGGACATGATTTGGAAAGGCACACACCTGTCTATATAAGGTCCCACAGTTGACAGTGCATGTCAGAGCAAAAACCAAGCCATGAGGTTGAAGGAATTGTCCCTAGAGCTCAGAGACAGGATTGTGTCGAGGCACAGATCTTGGGAAGTGTACCAAAAACTGTCTGCAACATTGAAGGTCCCCAATAACACAGTGGCCTCCATCCTTCTGGAATGGAAGAAGTTTGGAACCACCAAGACTCTTCCTAGAGCTGGCCGCCCGGCCTAACCACTCCTCAGTAAAAGGCACCTAAAGACTCTCAGACCATGAGAAACAAGATTCTCTGGTCTGATGAAACCAATATTGAACTCTTTGGCCTGAATGACAAGCGTCACATCTGGATGAAACCTGGCACCATCCCTCCAGTGAAGCATGGTAGTGGCAGCATCATGCTGTGGGAATGTTTTTCAGTGGCAGGGAGACTAGTCAGGATCGAGGCAAAGATGAAAAGTACAGAGAGAAAAGTACAGAGAGATCCTTGATGAAAACCTGGTCAAAAGCGCTCAGGACCTTAGACTGGGGCGAAGGTTCACTTTCCAACATTTGCAAAAATGTCTAAACTTGTTTTTTCTTTGTCATTATGGGGTATTGTGTGTAGACTGATGAGTGGGGAAAAAAACAATTGAATCAATTTTAGAGTAAGTCTGTAACGTAACAAAATGTGAAAAGGTAAAGTCTGAATACTTTCCGATGGCATCGTATACACTGTATTCTAGTCAAAGTCATCAAATAAAATAACATCTATTTAACTATTGCTGTACATATACTATTCAATCCATGTATTCTTCAGATATACTACATGTATTCTATTCATATACTGTCCATAATGTCTATACCTCCCATTATTACTGTACTGTTGAAACTAGGAACACTGAACCCGTAATAGCATCTGCTAAATAGGTGCATGCGACCACTAAAATGTGATTTCATGATTATGATTTGAGTTCAACTTGGGATAACAGGTTATACGTAAGTGGCTCACATTTTAACCAGGTACATTTTGCCAGGTACATTTTAGCCAGGTACATTTAGCCAGGCACATTTAGCCAGGTACATTTAGCCAGATACATTTTAGCCAGGTACATTTAGCCAGATACATTTTAGCCAGGTACATTTAGCCAGGTACATTTAGCCAGGTACATTTTAGCCAGGTACATTTTAGCCAGGTACATTTTAGCCAGGTACATTTTAGCCAGGTACATTTAGCCAGGTACATTTAGCCAGGTACATTTTAGCCAGGTACATTTTAGCCAGGTACATTTTAGCCAGGTACATTTTAGCCAGATACATTTTAGCCAGGTACATTTTAGCCAGGTACATTTTAGCCAGGTACATTTTAGCCAGGTACATTTAGCCAGATACATTTAGCCAGGTACATTTAGCCAGGTACATTTAGCCAGGTACATTTTAGCCAGGTACATTTAGCCAGGTACATTTTAGCCAGGTACATTTTAGCCAGGTACATTTTAGCCAGGTACATTTTAGCCAGGTACATTTAGCCAGGTACATTTAGCCAGGTACATTTTAGCCAGGTACATTTTAGCCAGGTACATTTTAGCCAGATACATTTTAGCCAGATACATTTTAGCCAGATACATTTTAGCCAGATACATTTTAGCCAGGTACATTTTAGCCAGGTACATTTAGCCAGGTACATTTAGCCAGGTACATTTAGCCAGGTACATTTTAGCCAGGTACATTTTAGCCAGGTACATTTTAGCCAGGTACATTTTAGCCAGGTACATTTAGTCAGCTACATTTAGCCAGATACATTTTAGCCAGGTACATTTTGCCAGATACATTTTAGCCAGGTACATTTAGCCAGATACATTTAGCCAGATACATTTTAGCCAGGTACATTTAGCCAGATACATTTTAGCCAGGTACATTTTAGCCAGGTACATTTAGCCAGGTACATTTTAGCCAGGTACATTTTAGCCAGGTACATTTAGCCAGATACATTTTAGCCAGGTACATTTAGCCAGATACATTTTAGCCAGGTACATTTAGCCAGGTACATTTAGCCAGGTACATTTTAGCCAGGTACATTTTAGCCAGGTACATTTTAGCCAGGTACATTTTAGCCAGGTACATTTAGCCAGATACATTTTAGCCAGGTACATTTTAGCCAGGTACATTTTGCCAGATACATTTAGCCAGATACATTTAGCCAGGTACATTTAGCCAGGTACATTTAGCCAGATACATTTTAGCCAGGTACATTTTAGCCAGGTACATTTTAGCCAGGTACATTTAGCCAGGTACATTTTAGCCAGGTACATTTTAGCCAGGTACATTTTAGCCAGGTACATTTTAGCCAGGTACATTTAGCCAGGTACATTTTAGCCAGGTACATTTTAGCCAGGTACATTTTAGCCAGGTACATTTAGCCAGGTACATTTAGCCAGGTACATTTTAGCCAGGTACATTTTAGCCAGGTACATTTAGCCAGATACATTTTTGCCAGGTACATTTTGCCAGGTACATTTTAGCCAGGTACATTTAGCCAGGTACATTTTAGCCAGGTACATTTAGCCAGGTACATTTTAGCCAGGTACATTTAGCTAGATACATTTTAGCCAGATACATTTTAGCCAGGTACATTTAGCTAGATACATTTTAGCCAGGTACATTTTAGCCAGGTACATTTCTATCAGGGGAGGAAGTGGAGGAACATCCTCCCCAGTGAATGTCATCAAAATTATACTAAATATATTCACGTCACCAAATAACTTATTAAAACACACTATTATGCAATGAAGATCTACAGTAGCCTCAACAGCACCCTCTAGGGGTAGCACCATGGTATAGCCGGAGGACTGCTATCTTCCATCCTCCTCTTTTGTGTTATAGAAGTGACACAAGATGGGTTAATGGTAGACCAAAGACATCATTAACGGGTAATGTATTTCAATCCTGTCAATATGACACAGGTGGATTCATCATTGTACCTTATATCAAATCAAATTGTATTTGTCACATGTACCGTATACAACAGGTGTAGACCTTACAGTGAAATGCTTACTTCACAAGCCCTTAACCAACAATACAGTTTTAAGAAAAATACCTAAAAAAATTAATGTGAAAAAGTACATTATGATGGGTACAAATACTGTTCTTCAATCAATAGTCATGAGCGTACCTTGGAGATTAGAATGATTAGTTTATTAGTTTATTTGTTTATTCGTTTGTTAGTTTATTAGTTTATTCGTTTGTACTCCAGGGAACAGTAATGTATCCTACCCATAACCTTTATTTCTGAGATTGTAGGCAGCCTGCCTGTCTACATGCCTGCCTGTCTGCCTGTCTGCCTACCTGCCTGCATGCCTGCCTGTCTGCCTACCTGCCTGTCTACCTGCCTGCCTGTCTACCTGTGTCTGTCTGTCTGACTGCCTGTCTGTGTCTGTCTGTCTGACTGACTACCTGTGTCTGTCTGTCTGACTGACTACCTGTGTCTGTCTGTCTGTCTGACTGCCTGTCTGACTGCCTGCCTGCCTGCCTGCCTGCCTGCATGCCTACCTGCCTGCCTGTCTACCTGCCTGCCTGCCTACCTGTGTCTGTCTGTCTGACTGCCTGTCTGTGTCTGTCTGTCTGACTGACTACCTGTGTCTGCCTGTCTGACTGCCTGCCTGCCTGCCTGCCTGCCTGTCTGTCTGACTGCCTGTGCCTGCCTGCCTGCCTGCCTGTGTCTGTCTGTCTGACTGCCTGTGTCTCTCTGTCTGACTGTCTGCCTGACTGCCTGTGTCTGTCTGTCTCTCTGTCTGACTGCCTGCCTGCCTGTCTGACTGCCTGTGCCTGCCTGCCTGCCTACCTGCCTGCCTACCTGCCTACCTGCCTGCCTGTCTGTCTGACTGCCTGTCTGCCTGTGTCTGTCTGTCTGACTGCCTGTGTCTGTCTGCCTGACTGCCTGTGTTTCTAGCTGTCAACAGAAGCCCTGCGTGCTTGTTTCAAACGAAGAGGTGAGGAAGAGAGACTTGGGCGTCCACTGTTAGTGTAGCCTAATCACAGACACAGTAAAGAACCCACATTCCAAATGGGTTCTAGAATGAGCACAGCAGCTCGGACACTATGATTGACGAAGGCTTTTAAACGTGAAGAATGGTTCTTTAGAGACAGACAGACGGACAGACGGACAGACGGGGGGCATAGAGAGAAAGACCGTTTCATCACAATGCAGAGGACTGTGTCATCTTTGACAGCGGCTTCTCACTGATAGACAGTACTGCTGATAATGGCTGGAGACGACACATACCAGAAGCTCCCTCTTCACATTAGAATGGCATTACACATTCACATTACACGGACGCACACACACACACACACACGCACACACACACACACACACACACACACACACACACACACACACACACACACACACACACACACACACACACACACACACACACACACACACACACACACAGTGAGTCTATGCGGTAGTAGAGACCATAACAGTCTGGAGGACTGAGATACAGTGACAGCATTTGAGAGGACGGTATTTGATGCTGTCGCTTGTTCTTGTTACAGCTATCTAACGATACGTTGTTACAGCTATCTAACGATACGTTGTTACAGCTATCTAACGATACGTTGTTACAGCTATCTAACGATACGTTGTTACAGCTATCTAACGATACGTTGTTACAGCTATCTAACGATACGTTGTTACAGCTATCTAACGATACGTTGTTACAGCTATCTAATGATACGATAAGGAGGCTTGTCCTTGTTATAGCTATCTAATGATACGATAAGGAGGCTTGTCCTTGTTATGGCTATCTAATGATACGATAAGGAGGCTTGTCCTTGTTATAGCTATCTAATGATACGATAAGGAGGCTTGTCCTTGTTATAGCTATCTAATGATACGATAAGGAGGTTTGTCCTTGTTATAGCTATCTAATGATACGATAAGGAGGCTTGTCCTTGTTATAGCTATCTAATGATACGATAAGGAGGCTTGTCCTTGTTATAGCTATCTAATGATACGATAAGGAGGCTTGTCCTTGTTATGGCTATCTAATGATACGATAAGGAGGCTTGTCCTTGTTATAGCTATCTAATGATACGATAAGGAGGCTTGTCCTTGTTATAGCTATCTAATGATACGATAAGGAGGCTTGTCCTTGTTATAGCTATCTAATGATACGATAAGGAGGCTTGTCCTTGTTATAGCTATCTAACGATACGATAAGGAGGCTTGTCCTTGTTATAGCTATCTAATGATACGATAAGGAGGCTTGTCCTTGTTATAGCTATCTAATGATACGATAAGGAGGCTTGTCCTTGTTATAGCTATCTAATGATACGATAAGGCTTGTCCTTGTTATAGCTATCTAATGATACGATAAGGAGGCTTGTCCTTGTTATAGCTATCTAATGATACGATAAGGAGGCTTGTCCTTGTTATAGCTATCTAATGATACGATAAGGAGGCTTGTCCTTGTTATAGCTATCTAATGATACGATAAGGAGGCTTGTCCTTGTTATGGCTATCTAATGATACGATAAGGAGGCTTGTCCTTGTTATAGCTATCTAATGATACGATAAGGAGGCTTGTCCTTGTTATGGCTATCTAATGATACGATAAGGAGGCTTGTCCTTGTTATAGCTATCTAATGATACGATAAGGAGGCTTGTCCTTGTTATAGCTATCTAATGATACGATAAGGAGGCTTGTCCTTGTTATAGCTATCTAATGATACGATAAGGAGGCTTGTCCTTGTTATAGCTATCTAATGATACGATAAGGAGGCTTGTCCTTGTTATGGCTATCTAATGATACGATAAGGAGGCTTGTCCTTGTTATAGCTATCTAATGATACGATAAGGAGGCTTGTCCTTGTTATAGCTATCTAATGATACGATAAGGAGGCTTGTCCTTGTTATAGCTATCTAATGATACGATAAGGAGGCTTGTCCTTGTTATAGCTATCTAACGATACGATAAGGAGGCTTGTCCTTGTTATGGCTATCTAATGATACGATAAGGAGGCTTGTCCTTGTTATAGCTATCTAATGATACGATAAGGAGGCTTGTCCTTGTTATAGCTATCTAATGATACGATAAGGAGGCTTGTCCTTGTTATAGCTATCTAATGATACGATAAGGAGGCTTGTCCTTGTTATAGCTTTCTAATGATATGATAAGGAGGCTTGTCCTTGTTATAGCTATCTAACGATACGTTGTTACAGCTATCTAATGATACGATAAGGAGGCTTGTCCTTGTTATGCAGGGTGGAATGCAGGGTGGAATGCAGGGTGGTATGCAGGGTGGGATGCAGGGTGGGGTGCAGGGTGGGGTGCAGGGTGGGATGCAGGGTGGGGTGCAGGGTGGGATGCAGGGTGGGATGCAGGGTGGGATGCAGGGTGGGATGCAGGGTGGGATGCAGGGTGGGGTGCAGGGTGGGGTGCAGGGTGGTATGCAGGGTGGTATGCAGGGTGGTATGCAGGGTGGTATGCAGGGTGGGATGCAGGGTGGTATGCAGGGTGGTATGCAGGGTGGGATGCAGGGTGGGATGCAGGGTGGTATGCAGGGTGGGATGCAGGGTGGGATGCAGGGTGGGATGCAGGGTGGTATGCAGGGTGGGATGCAGGGTGGGATGCAGGGTGGGATGCAGGGTGGGATGCAGGGTGGTATGCAGGGTGGTATGCAGGGTGGGATGCAGGGTGGGATGCAGGGTGCTATGCAGGGTGGTATGCAGGGTGGTATGCAGGGTGGGATGCAGGGTGGTATGCAGGGTGGGATGCAGGGTGGTATGCAGGGTGGGATGCAGGGTGGTATGCAGGGTGGGATGCAGGGTGGGATGCAGGGTGGTATGCAGGGTGGTATGCAGGGTGGTATGCAGGGTGGGATGCAGGGTGGTATGCAGGGTGGTATGCAGGGTGGTATGCAGGGTGGGATGCAGGGTGGTATGCAGGGTGTGATGCAGGGTGGTATGCAGGGTGGTATGCAGGGTGGGATGCAGGGTGGGATGCAGGGTGGTATGCAGGGTGGTATACAGGGTGGTATGCTGCTGGTAAATGTTTTAGTTTTAGAGTACGTTTTAGAATATGATATCTGAGTGAGAGTGACTAACAAAATCAATGGGGGCCCCCCGGTCGGTAATTCAACCATGATTACTACAAGTTTAGATAGCTGGCTAGACTAATTTACCAATCTAAAAACTGTTAGCTAACTTTCTGTGGGTACCTTTGCCACTGTTCCACCCCGTGTGTATTGCGCTGTATTTTTTAAGTCTCATTACAAATATACATGTTCACTTCATTACAAAAGCAGTCTTAAATGTTCTTACTGTATTGAGTGACTGTCGCTGGCTAGTTGAGTGACTGTCACTGGCTAGTTGAGTGACTGTCACTGGCTAGTTGAGTGACTGTCACTGGCTAGTTGAGTGACTGTCACTGGCTAGTTGAGTGACTGTCACTGGCTAGTTGAGTGACTGTCACTGGCTAGTTGAGTGACTGTCACTGGCTAGTTGAGTGACTGTCACTGACTGACGTAACAAGAGAAAAGACTGATGATGCAACAAACAAATTCTACTGTTCTAACTCTCAACAGTAAGTTGAGACCACGACTGAGTCCCCCCCCCCCAAAAAAAATTTAAAATATATATATATCTTTGGAAATTGCTCCGTGGTCCTACAGTAAACACATGTGGTGGCATAGTTCTGCTTTACCAAATGAGGAGAGTTACAAACTTCACACACCAGTCAGAGTTATACTTAAACTACATCTTTAAAATAATAAGAGCTTTGCAATAGCAATTTGACTTTTCAATGATGCACCATTTCTAATGAACCATTGGAAGTACCAACAGAAACGTACAAAGATCTTTTATAGCCAAGATACACCCCTCTCAAACCTACATGACGAACCACAGATCTTAGGAACAGTTCACAAAGGGACTTTATAATTGAGAAAGGAGTATCCCGTAGCCAGACAACATTCGCTATAAATTATCGCTCAGTTTGGTCCCTAAGACGAAGTTCTAATCTCGTTCCTGGTACTTCATAGCTGTCACGCCCTGACCTTAGTTATCTTTGTTTTCTTTATTATTTTGGTTAGGTCAGGGTGTGACGAGGGTGGCATGTGTGTTTTTAGTCTTGTCTAGGGGTTTTATATATCTATGGGGTTTTGGTATTGTATAGGGTTTATGTATGTCTAGGTGTGTGTAGTTAGTCTTGGCATATGTAGGTCTATGGTGGCCTGGATTGGTTCCCAATCAGAGGCAGCTGTTTATCGTTGTCTCTGATTGGGGATCCTATTTAGGTAGCAATTTTCCAGTTTAGGTTTGTGGGTTATTGTCTTTGTGAAGTTGCATGTATGCACTCTTTGTTTTATAGCAGTCACGTTCGTTTTGTTATTTTGTTAGTTTGTTTAGTGTTCTTCGTATTTATTTGTCGTTCATTAAAAGTATGTATTCACATCATGCTACGCTTTGGTCTCCCCACTACAACGATCGTGACAATAAGCACAAAAACATTACCTCATGTTATCTGGAATGCTCTTTAGGTTTTATCACCCAAAGACATCGTAAATCTCCTCTGTCCATGTTATCTCGTAGAGGCCCATCCTCTGTGGAAAACACACACAATAGTTAACAGAATACTCTATTCTGTCAAATAAAACAACAGATATAATGCAATACAAGCATTATAACATAATCGTGCAATTTTCCACGACACACACAGAGTTATACCTACAGTAAACATTTAGGTTATACAGTATTAGAATTATCAAGAGTAGTAAAATTACATATGTATGTGCCAGGCTGAGTTTGTTCTTAACTGACTTGCCTCGGTTAAATAAAGGTGAAATAAAGGTGAAATAAAGGTGAAATAAAGGTGAAATAAAGCATCTGGGATATAGAAGGAAGCATACAGCAAGGCGTGTAATACAGGCCATCATTATATCAATCGTCATGCTAAACATGTATATACAGTGTATTCAGGAAGTATTCACACACCTTTTTACCTATTCCACAGTTTGTTTGTTTTTACACAGCCTGGTTTTCAAATGGATTATATATCGCTGGCCTACACACAATACCCCGTAACGTCAAAGGGGATGTTATTCGAACTGATATGTCTTCAGTTAATACCTATTCAAATCCTTCGTTATGGTTTAACGCCGACAGTAAATACGTTCAGGAGTAAAAATGTGCTTAACAAGTCACGTTAATAAGTTGCGTGGATTCATTCGGTGTGCAATAATAATGTTTAACATGATTGTTGAATCACTACCTCATCGCTGTACCCCCACACATAGAATTATCTGGAAGGTCCCTCAGTCGAGCAGTGAATTTCAAACAGATTCAACCACAAAGACCAGGGAGGTTGTCCAATACCTCGTAAAGAAGGGCACCTATTGGTAGATAAAACATTTTTTTTAAATTGACCTTTATTTAACCAGGTAGGCTAGTTGAGAACAAGTTCTCATTTACAACTGCGACTTGGCCAAGATAAAGCAAAGCAGTGCGACACAAATAACAACAACAGAGTTACACATGGAATAAACCAACATACAGTCAATAACACAATAGAGAAAAAAAGAAAGTCTATATACAGTGTGTGCAAATGGCGTGAGGAGGTAAGGCAATAAATAGGTCATAGTAGCGAAGTAATTACAATTTAGCAGATCAACACTGGAGTGATAAATGAGCAGATGATAAATAAGCAGAGGATGATGATGTGCAAGTAGAAATAATGGTGTACAAAACAGCAGGAAAGTAAATAAAAACAATATGGGGATAAGGTAGGTAGATTGGGTGGGCTATATACCGATGGACTATGTACATTTCTGTTTGAAAAAGCTAGCCTTTGCTTTCCTGACTGACTGCGTGCTTTGGTTCCTGACTTCCCTGAACAGTTGCATATCGCGGGGACTATTCGATGCTAGTGCAGTCCGCCACAGGATGTTTTTGTGCTGGTCGAGGGCAGTCAGGTCTGGAGTGAACCAAGGGCTATATCTGTTCTTGGTTCTGCATTTTTTGAATGGGGCATGCTTATTTAAGATGGTGAGGAAATTACTTTTAAAGAACGACCAGGCATCCTCGATTGACGGGATGATGTCAATATCCTTCCAGGGTAGATTTTAATTTTTTTAAAGTAGACATTAAAAAAAAACATTTTTTGAAAAAAGATTAATGGACAATGTTGAACAATCCAGATGTGGAAAGCTCTTAGATTTACCCAGAAAGACTCACAGCTGTAATCGCTGCCAAAGGTGATTTTAATGTATTGACTCAGGGGGTTGAATAATTATGTTAATTATATATTCCTTTATTTCATTTTCAATTTAAAAACATGTTTTCACATTGTCATTATAGGATATTGTGTGTAGATGTGTGACATTTTTTGTTCGTCCATTTTGAATTTAGGTTGTAGCACAACAAAATGTGGGATAAGTCCACGACAGGCTCTGTAGCCTATCTGTTATGAGATCTTGGGTCACAAGCCGGTCCAGTCGTTACTCACTACATTAGTCTCTTTCTCCCTCCTGTCCTCCCTCTCTTCTCCCTCCTGTCCTCCCTCTCTTCTCCCTCCTGTCCTCCCTCTCTTTCTCCCCTGTCCTCCCTCTGTTCTCCCTCCTGTCCTCCCTCTCTTTCTCCCCTGTCCTCCCTCTCTTCTCCCCCTGTCCTCCCTCTCTTTCTCCCCTGTCCTCCCTCTCTTTCTCCCTCCTGTCCTCCCTCTCTTCTCCCTCCTGTCCTCCCTCTTTTCTCCCCCTGTCCTCCCTCTCTTTCTCCCCTGTCCTCCCTCTCTTCTCCCCCTGTCCTCCCTCTCATTCTCCCCTGTCCTCCCTCTCTTTCTCCGTCCTGTCCTCCCTCTCTTCTCCCTCCTGTCCTCCCTCTCTTCTCCCTCCTGTCCTCCCTCTCTTCTCCCTCCTGTCCTCCCTCTCTTTCTCCCCTGTCCTCCCTCTCTTCTCCCCCTGTCCTCCCTCTCTTTCTCCCTCCTGTCCTCACTCTCTTCTCCCTCCTGTCCTCCCTCTCTTCTCCCTCCTGTCCTCCCTCTCTTCTCCCTCCTGTCCTCCCTCTCTTCTCCCTCCTGTCCTCCCTCTCTTCTCCCTCCTGTCCTCCCTCTCTTTCTCCCCTGTCCTCCCTCTCTTCTCCCTCCTGTCCACCCTCTCTTTCTCCCTCCTGTCCTCACTCTCTTCTCCCTCCTGTCCTCCTTCTCTTCTCCCTCCTGCCCTCCCTCTCTTTCTCCCTCCTGTCCTCACTCTCTTCTCCCTCCTGTCCTCCCTCTCTTCTCCCTCCTGTCCTCCCTCTCTTCTCCCTCCTGTCCTCCCTCTCTTCTCCCTCCTGTCCTCCCTATCTTTCTCCCCTGTCCTCCCTCTCTTTCTCCCCTGTCCTACCTCTCTTCTCCCCCTGTCCTCACCTCTCTTCTTCCCCTGTCCTCCCTCTCTTCTCCCTCCTGTCCTCCCTCTCTTTCTCCCCTGTGATCCCTCTCTTCTCCCTCCTGTGATCCCTCTCTTCTCCCTCCTGTCCTCCCTCTCTTCTCCCCTGTCCTCCCTCTCTTTCTCCCCTGTGATCCCTCTCTTCTCCCTCCTGTGATCCCTCTCTTCTCCCTCCTGTCCTCCCTCTCTTCTCCCTCCTGTGATCCCTCTCTTCTCCCCCTGTCCTCCCTCTCTTTCCCCCCCCTGTCCTCCCTCTCTTTCTCCCCTGTGATCCCTCTCTTCTCCCTCCTGTGATCCCTCTCTTCTCCCCCTGTCCTCCCTCTCTTCTCCCTCCTGTCCTCCCAGTCTGTCCCCTGTCCTATCACCTCATAGTCCCCCAGTCTGTCCCCTGTCCTATCACCTCATAGTCCCCCAGTCTGTCCCCTGTCCTATCACCTCATAGTCCCCCAGTCTTGTCCACTGTCCTATCACCTCATAGTCCCCCAGTCTGTCCCCTGTCCTATCACCTCATAGTCCCCCAGTCTTGTCCCCTGTCCTATCACCTCATAGTCCCCCAGTCTGTCTGCTGTCCTATCACCTCATAGTCCCCCAGTCTGTCCCCTGTCCTATCACCTCATAGTCCCCCAGTCTGTCTGCTGTCCTATCACCTTGTGGTCCCCCAGCCTGCCCCTGTCCTATCACCTCGTGGTCTCCCAGTCTGTCCCCTGTCCTATCACCTCATAGTCCCCCAGTCTGTCCCCTGTCCTATCACCTCATAGTCCTCCAGTCTGTCTCCTGTCCTATCACCTCATAGTCCCCCAGTCTGTCCCCTGTCCTATCACCTCATAGTCCTCCAGTCTGTCCCCTGTCCTATCACCTCATAGTCCTCCAGTCTGTCTCCTGTCCTATCACCTCATAGTCCCCCAGTCTGTCCCCTGTCCTATCACCTCATAGTCCTCCAGTCTGTCTCCTGTCCTATCACCTCATAGTCCTCCAGTCTGTCTCCTGTCCTATCACCTCATAGTCCCCCAGTCTGTCTCCTGTCCTATCACCTCATAGTCCCCCAGTCTGTCCCCTGTCCTATCACCTCATAGTCCCCCAGTCTGTCCCCTGTCCTATCACCTCATAGTCCTCCAGTCTGTCTCCTGTCCTATCACCTCATAGTCCCCCAGTCTGTCTGCTGTCCTATCACCTCATAGTCCCCCAGTCTGTCCCCTGTCCTATCACCTCGTGGTCTCCCAGTCTGTCCCCTGTCCTATCACCTCATAGTCCCCCAGTCTGTCCCCTGTCCTATCACCTTGTGGTTCCCCAGTCTGTCCCCTGTCCTATCACCTCATTGTCCCCCAGTCTGTCTCCTGTCCTATCACCTCATAGTCCCCCAGTCTGTCCCCTGTCCTATCACCTCATAGTCCCCCAGTCTGTCCCCTGTCCTATCACCTCATAGTCCCCCAGTCTGTCCCCTGTCCTATCACCTCATAGTCCCCCAGTCTGTCCCCTGTCCTATCACCTCATAGTCCCCCAGTCTGTCCCCTGTCCTATCACCTCATAGTCCCCCAGTCTGTCTGCTGTCCTATCACCTCATAGTCCCCCAGTCTGTCCCCTGTCCTATCACCTCGTGGTCTCCCAGTCTGTCCCCTGTCCTATCACCTCATAGTCCCCCAGTCTGTCCCCTGTCCTATCACCTTGTGGTTCCCCAGTCTGTCCCCTGTCCTATCACCTCATAGTCCTCCAGTCTGTCCCCTGTACTATCACCTCATAGTCCCCCAGTCTGTCCCCTGTCCTATCACCTTGTGGTTCCCCAGTCTGTCCCCTGTCCTATCACCTCATTGTCCCCCAGTCTGTCTCCTGTCCTATCACCTCATAGTCCCCCAGTCTGTCCCCTGTCCTATCACCTCATAGTCCCCCAGTCTGTCCCCTGTCCTATCACCTCATAGTCCCCCAGTCTGTCCCCTGTCCTATCACCTCATAGTCTCCCAGTCTGTCTGCTGTCCTATCACCTCATAGTCTCCCAGTCTGTCCCCTGTCCTATCACCTCATAGTCCCCCAGTCTGTCCTATCACCTCATAGTCCTCCAGTCTGTCCCCTGTCCTATCACCTCATAGTCCCCCAGTCTGTCTCCTGTCCTATCACCTCATAGTCCCCCAGTCTGTCCTATCACCTCATAGTCCCCCAGTCTGTCCCCTGTCCTATCACCTCATAGTCCCCCAGTCTGTCTCCTGTCCTATCACCTCATAGTCCCCCAGTCTGTCCTATCACCTCATAGTCCCCCAGTCTGTCCTATCACCTCATAGTCCTCCAGTCTGTCCCCTGTCCTATCACCTCATAGTCTCCCAGTCTGTCCCCTGTCCTATCACCTCATAGTCCCCCAGTCTGTCCCCTGTCCTATCACTTCATAGTCCCCCAGTCTGTCCTATCACCTCATAGTCCCCCAGTCTGTCCTATCACCTCATAGTCCTCCAGTCTGTCCCCTGTCCTATCACCTCATAGTCCCCCAGTCTGTCCCCTGTCCTATCACCTCATTGTCCCCCAGTCTGTCCCCTGTCCTATCACCTCATAGTCCCGCAGTCTGTCCCCTGTCCTATCACCTCATAGTCCCCCAGTCTGTCTGCTGTCCTATCACCTCATAGTCCCCCAGTCTGTCCTATCACCTCATAGTCCCCCAGTCTGTCCTATCACCTCATAGTCCTCCAGTCTGTCCCCTGTCCTATCACCTCATAGTCTCCCAGTCTGTCCCCTGTCCTATCACCTCATAGTCCCCCAGTCTGTCCCCTGTCCTATCACCTCATAGTCCCCCAGTCTGTCCTATCACCTCATAGTCCCCCAGTCTGTCTCCTGTCCTATCACCTCATAGTCCCCCAGTCTGTCGTCTGTCCTATCACCTCATAGTCCTCCAGTCTGTCCCCTGTCCTATCACCTCATAGTCCCCCAGTCTGTCCCCTGTCCTATCACCTCATAGTCCCCCAGTCTGTCCCCTGTCCTATCACCTCATAGTCTCCCAGTCTGTCCCCTGTCCTATCACCTCATAGTCCCCCAGTCTGTCCTATCACCTCATAGTCCTCCAGTCTGTCCCCTGTCCTCTCACCTCATAGTCCTCCAGTCTGTCCCCTGTCCTATCACCTCATAGTCTCCCAGTCTGTCCCCTGTCCTATCACCTCGTGGTCCCCCAGCCTGCCCCTGTCCTATCACCTCATAGTCCCCCAGTCTGTCCCCTGTCCTATCACCTCATAGTCCCCCAGTCTGTCCCCTGTCCTATCACCTCATAGTCCTCCAGTCTGTCCCCTGTCCTATCACCTCATAGTCCCCCAGTCTGTCCCCTGTCCTATCACCTCATAGTCCCCCAGTCTGTCTGCTGTCCTATCACCTCATAGTCTCCCAGTCTGTCCCCTGTCCTATCACCTCATAGTCCCCCAGTCTGTCCCCTGTCCTATCACCTCATAGTCCCCCAGTCTGTCCCCTGTCCTATCACCTTGTGGTTCCCCAGTCTGTCCCCTGTCCTATCACCTCATTGTCCCCCAGTCTGTCTCCTGTCCTATCACCTCATAGTCCCCCAGTCTGTCTCCTGTCCTATCACCTCATAGTCCCCCAGTCTGTCGTCTGTCCCATCACCTCATAGTCCTCCAGTCTGTCCCCTGTCCTATCACCTCATAGTCCCCCAGTCTGTCCCCTGTCCTATCACCTCATAGTCCTCCAGTCTGTCCCCTGTCCTATCACCTCATAGTCCCCCAGTCTGTCCCCTGTCCTATCACCTCATAGTCCCCCAGTCTGTCCCCTGTCCTATCACCTCATAGTCCCCCAGTCTGTCTCCTGTCCTATCACCTCATTGTCCCCCAGTCTGTCCCCTGTCCTATCACCTCATAGTCCCCCAGTCTGTCTCCTGTCCTATCACCTCATAGTCCCCCAGTCTGTCCCCTGTCCTATCACCTCATAGTCCCCCAGTCTGTCTCCTGTCCTATCACCTCATAGTCCCCCAGTCTGTCCCCTGTCCTATCACCTCGTGGTCTCCCAGTCTGTCCCCTGTCCTATCACCTCATAGTCCCCCAGTCTGTCTCCTGTCCTATCACCTCATAGTCCCCCAGTCTGTCCCCTGTCCTATCACCTCATAGTCCCCCAGTCTGTCCCCTGTCCGTATCCCTGGCCATCCTGGTTTTACTGCAGTACAGTACTACAGCTAGCATCACAGTCTCCCAGTTTGTCCTCTGTCCCTAGATTCCCCTACAGAGTGAGAGAGAAGGGAGCACAGGAGAGGGAGAGAGAGGAGAGAGTGTTGTCTATGGAGAGGGAAGAGGGGTAGAGAGGCGAGAGAGAGACACCTAGGTGAGGGAAGAGGGGTAGAGAGGAGAGAGAGAGACACCTGGAAGAGGGGTAGAGAGGAGAGAGAGAGACACCTGGAAGAGGGGTAGAGAGGAGAGAGAGAGAGACACCTGGAAGAGGGGTAGAGAGGAGAGAGAGAGACCTAGGAGAGGGAAGAGGGGTAGAGAGGAGAGAGAGAGACACCTAGGAGAGGGAAGAGGGGTAGAGAGGAGAGAGAGAGAGACCTGGAAGAGGGGTAGAGAGGAGAGAGAGAGAGACCTGGAAGAGGGGTAGAGAGGAGAGAGAGAGACACCTGGAAGAGGGGTAGAGAGGAGAGAGAGCGACACCTGGAAGAGGGAAGAGGGGTAGAGAGGAGAGAGAGAGACACCTAGGAGAGGGAAGAGGGGTAGAGAGGAGAGAGAGAGACCTAGGAGAGGGAAGAGGGGTAGAGAGGAGAGAGAGAAACACCTAGGAGAGGGAAGAGGGGTAGAGAGGAGAGAGAGAGACCTAGGAGAGGGAAGAGGGGTCGAGAGGAGAGAGACACCCAGGTGAGGGACGAGGGGTAGAGAGTAAAGAGAGAGACCTAGGAGAGGGAAGAGGGAAGAGGGGTAGAGAGTAAAGAGAGAGACCTAGGAGAGGGATGAGGGGTCGAGAGGAGAGAGACCCAGGTGAGGGACGAGGGGTAGAGAGTAGAGACAGAGACACCTAGGTGAGGGAAGAGGGGTAGAGAGGAGAGAGAGAGACCCAGGTGAGGGACGAGGGGTAGAGAGGAGAGAGACACCTAGGTGAGGGACGAGGGGTAGAGAGGAGAGAGAGAGACACCCAGGTGAGGGACGAGGGGTAGAGAGGAGAGAGACACCCAGGTGAGGGAAGAGGGGTCGAGAGGAGAGAGACACCCAGGTGAGGGACGAGGGGTAGAGAGGAGAGAGACACCCAGGTGAGGGAAGAGGGGTAGAGAGGAGAGAGAGAGACACCTAGGAGAGGGAAGAGGGGTAGAGAGGAGAGAGAGACACCCAGGTGAGGGACGAGGGGTAGAGAGGAGAGAGAGACACCCAGGTGAGGGACGAGGGGTAGAGAGGAGAGAGAGACACCCAGGTGAGGGACGAGGGGTAGAGAGGAGAGAGAGAGACCCAGGTGAGGGACGAGGGGTAGAGAGGAGAGAGACACCCAGTTGAGGGAAGAGGGGTAGAGAGGAGAGAGAGACACCCAGGTGAGGGACGAGGGGTAGAGAGGAGAGAGAGACACCCAGGTGAGGGACGAGGGGTAGAGAGGAGAGAGAGAGACCCAGGTGAGGGACGAGGGGTAGAGAGGAGAGAGAGAGAGACCCAGGTGAGGGACGAGGGGTAGAGAGGAGAGAGAGAGAGACCCAGGTGAGGGACGAGGGGTAGAGAGGAGAGAGAGAGAGACCCAGGTGAGGGACGAGGGGTAGAGAGGAGAGAGAGACCCAGGTGAGGGACGAGGGGTAGAGAGGAGAGAGACACCCAGTTGAGGGACGAGGGGTAGAGAGGAGAGAGACCCAGGTGAGGGACGAGGGGTAGAGAGAGAGAGAGAGAGACCCAGGTGAGGGACGAGGGGTAGAGAGGAGAGAGACACCCAGGAGAGGGAAGAGGGGTAGAGAGGAGAGAGACACCCAGGTGAGGGAAGAGGGGTAGAGAGGAGAGAGAGACCCAGGTGAGGGACGAGGGGTAGAGAGGAGAGAGACACCCAGTTGAGGGACGAGGGGTAGAGAGGAGAGAGACCCAGGTGAGGGACGAGGGGTAGAGAGGAGAGAGAGAGACCCAGGTGAGGGACGAGGGGTAGAGAGGAGAGAGAGGGACCCAGGTGAGGGAAGAGGGGTAGAGAGGAGAGAGAGGGACCCAGGTGAGGGAAGAGGGGTAGAGAGGAGAGAGAGGGACCCAGGTGAGGGAAGAGGGGTAGAGAGGAGAGAGAGAGACCCAGGAGAGGGAAGAGGGGTAGAGAGGAGAGAGAGAGACCCAGGAGAGGGAGGAGGGGTAGAGAGAGAGAGACCCAGGAGAGGGAAGAGGGGTAGAGAGGAGAGAGAGAGACCCAGGAGAGGGAAGAGGGGTAGAGAGGAGAGAGAGAGACCCAGGAGAGGGAAGAGGGGTAGAGAGAGAGAGACCCAGGAGAGGGAAGAGGGGTAGAGAGGAGAGAGAGAGACCCAGGAGAGGGAAGAGGGGTAGAGAGGAGAGAGAGACACCCAGGTGAGGGACGAGGGGTAGAGAGGAGAGAGACCCAGGAGAGGGAAGAGGGGTAGAGAGGAGAGAGACCCAGGTGAGGGACGAGGGGTAGAGAGAGAGAGACCCAGGAGAGGGAAGAGGGGTAGAGAGGAGAGAGAGAGACCCAGGAGAGGGAAGAGGGGTAGAGAGGAGAGAGAGAGACCCAGGAGAGGGAAGAGGGGTAGAGAGGAGAGAGAGAGACCCAGGAGAGGGAAGAGGGGTAGAGAGAGAGAGACCCAGGAGAGGGAAGAGGGGTAGAGAGGAGAGAGAGAGACCCAGGAGAGGGAAGAGGGGTAGAGAGGAGAGAGAGACACCCAGGTGAGGGAAGAGGGGTAGAGAGAGAGAGACCCAGGAGAGGGAAGAGGGGTAGAGAGGAGAGAGAGAGACCCAGGTGAGGGACGAGGGGTAGAGAGGAGAGAGACCCAGGAGAGGGAAGAGGGGTAGAGAGGAGAGAGACCCAGGTGAGGGACGAGGGGTAGAGAGAGAGAGACCCAGGAGAGGGAAGAGGGAAGAGGGGTAGAGAGGAGAGAGAGAGACCCAGGAGAGGGAAGAGGGGTAGAGAGGAGAGAGAGAGACCCAGGAGAGGGAAGAGGGGTAGAGAGGAGAGAGAGAGACCTAGGAGAGGGAAGAGGGGTAGAGAGGAGAGAGAGACACCCAGGTGAGGGACGAGGGGTAGAGAGGAGAGAGACCCAGGAGAGGGACGAGGGGTAGAGAGGAGAGAGACCCAGGAGAGGGACGAGGGGTAGAGAGGAGAGAGACCCAGGAGAGGGACGAGGGGTAGAGAGGAGAGAGATGTGGCTGTGAAAAACCCAGTCTCCACCAAACAGGTCTAAGAGGAAATAGAGTGTGCCAGCTCCCCCCTCGCCATATGTTGCTACCCACAGGACGCCTTAGCAACGCTCCAGTGGCCATGGAGAGACCAGAGAGAGGACAGCTGTTACCCCGACACACCCAGACCAGCTCTGGCCAGCTCCTCTCTTCTCCACACCAATTTTAGCTCCGCTCCTCCTGCAGTAGAGTAAAAAGTCGGAGTAGGGGTCAGCCAAGGACTGAACTTACACTTCAACCATACGCCAAAAATTGTTACTATTACCATCACAATGTAGTGTACGGTGGAATGGCCTCTGTCACTAGGTTTGAGTTCCCCTGATACCCCCCTGATACCCTGATACCCCACTGATACCCTGATACCCCACTGATACCCTGATACCCCCTGATACCCTGATACCTTCCTGATACCCTGATACCCCCTTGATACCCTGATACCCCCCTGATACCCCCCTGATACACCCTGATACCCTGATACCCCCCTGATACCCTGCTACCCCCCTGATACCCCCTTGATACCCCCCTGATACCCCCCTGATACCCCCCTGATACCCTGCTACCCCCCTGATACCCTGATACCCCATGATACCCTGATACCCCCTGATACCCTGATACCCCCTGATACCCGCCGATACCCTGATACCCCCCTGATACCCCCCTGATACCCCCCTGATACCCCCCTGCTACCCTGCTACCCCCCTGCTACCCTGATATTCCCCTGATACCCTGATATTCCCCTGATACCCCCTGATACCCCCTGATACCCCCCTGATACCCTGATACCCCCCTGATACCCTGATACCCTGATACCCCCCATGCTACCCCCTTGATACCCTGATACCCCCCTGCTACCCTGATACCCCTGCTACCCTGATACCCCTTGATACCCTGATACCCTGATACCCCCCCTGATACCCTGATACCCCTTGATACCCCCCCTGATACCCTGATACCCCTTTATACCCCCCTGATACCCTGATACCCCCCGATACCCCCCTGATACCCTGATACCCTGATACCCCCCTGATACCCCCCTGATACCCTGATACCCCCCTGATACCCCCCTGATACCCTGATACCCTGATACCCCCCTGATACCCCCCTGCTACCCTGATACCCCTGCTACCCTGATACCCCTTGATACCCTGATACCCTGATACCCCCCCTGATACCCCTTGATACCCCCCTGATACCCTGATACCCCCCTGCTACCCCCTTGATACCCTGATACCCCCCTGATACCCCCCTGATACCCCCCTGATACCCCCCTGATACCACGCCCGAAGGACTGAACTTTAATTAGGCAAGTCAGTTAAGAACAAGTTCTTATTTACAATGACGGCCTACCGGGGAACAGTGAGTTAACTGCCTCTTTCAGGATCAGAACGACAGATTTTTTACCTCGTCAGCTCGGGGATTCAATCCACCAACTTTTTTGGTTACTGGCCCAAAGCTCTGGGGGGGGGGGATAAGCATAATTACAAATCATTTGTTGATAGCGAATGTATCCCTCAACACCGGCAGGGATCCGTGCTCTCACCTCTACGCCAATGACTGTACCTCCAACAAGGCATTGTGTCAAACTACTCCAGTTTTCAGATGACCCACCACTCTGATCGGTCTCGGAGTCCATACACCGTGGAGAGGTCGACCGGCTAGTGGCCTGGTGCAGTCGCAATAACCTGGAACTCAACACAGATAAAAAACGTGGAAATGGTGGTTGACTTCAGAATACGACCCCCCACCATCTGGCCCCCTCCAGATGGATGGCTCAGCTGTTAGCACGGCTGAATCATTCAACTTCCTGGGGACCATCGTTTCCCACCACCTCTAGAGGGAGGACAACATCCCAGCCTCTAGAGGGAGGACAACATCACAGCCTCTAGAGGGAGGACAACATCCCAGCCTCTAGTGGGAGGACAACATCCCAGCCTCTAGAGGGAGGACAACATCCCAGCCTCTAGAGGGAGGACAACATCCCAGCCTCTAGAGGGAGGACAACATCCCAGCCTCTAGAGGGAGGACAACATCCCAGCCTCTAGTGGGAGGACAACATCCCAGCTTCTAGAGGGAGGACAACATCACAGCTTCTAGAGGGAGGACAACATCCCAGCCTCTAGAGGGAGGACAACATCCCAGCCTCTAGAGGGAGGACAACATCCCAGCCTCTAGAGGGAGGACAACATCCCAGCCTCTAGTGGGAGGACAACATCCCAGCTTCTAGAGGGAGGACAACATCACAGCTTCTAGAGGGAGGACAACATCCCAGCCTCTAGAGGGAGGACAACATCCCATCCTTTAGAGGGAGGACAACATCCCAGCATCTGGAGGGAGGACAACATCCCAGCTTCTAGTGGGAGGACAACATCCCAGCCTCTAGTGGGAGGACAACATCCCAGCCTCTAGAGGGAGGACAACATCCCAGCCTCTAGAGGGAGGACAACATCCCAGCCTCTAGAGGGAGGACAACATCCCAGCATCTAGAGGGAGGACAACATCCCAGCATCTAGAGGGAGGACAACATCCCAGCATCTAGTGGGAGGACAACATCCCAGCATCTAGAGGGAGGACAACATCCCAGCATCTAGAGGGAGGACAACATCCCAGCCTCTAGAGGGAGGACAACATCCCAGCCTCTAGAGGGAGGACAACATCCCAGCCTCTAGTGGGAGGACAACATCCCAGCCTCTAGTGGGAGGACAACATCCCAGCCTCTAGAGGGAGGACAACATCCCAGCCTCTAGAGGGAGGACAACATCCCAGCCTCTAGAGGGAGAACAACATCCCAGCCTCTAGAGGGAGGACAACATCCCATCCTCTAGAGGGAGGACAACATCCCAGCCTCTAGTGGGAGGACAACATCCCAGCCTCTAGTGGGAGAACAACATCCCAGCCTCTAGTGGGAGGACAACATCCCAGCCTCTAGAGGGAGGACAACATCCCATCCTTTAGTGGGAGGACAACATCCCAGCCTCTAGTGGGAGCACAACATCCCAGCCTCTAGAGGGAGGACAACATCCCAGCCTCTAGTGGGAGGACAACATCCCATCCTCTAGTGGCAGGACAACATCCCAGCCTCTAGAGGGAGGACAACATCCCAGCTTCCTGAGGGAGGACAACATCCCAGCCTCTAGAGGGAGGACAACATCCCAGCCTCTAGAGGGAGGACAACATCCCAGCCTCTAGTGGGAGGACAACATCCCAGCCTCTAGAGGGAGGACAACATCCCAGCCTCTAGAGGGAGGATTTCATCCCAGCCTCTAGAGGGAGGACAACATCCCAGCCTCTAGTGGGAGGACAACATCCCAGCCTCTAGTGGGAGGACAACATCCCAGCCTCTAGAGGGAGGACAACATCCCAGCCTCTAGAGGGAGGACAACATCCCAGCCTCTAGAGGGAGGACAACATCCCAGCCTCTAGAGGGAGAACAACATCCCAGCCTCTAGAGGGAGGACAACATCCCAGCCTCTAGAGGGAGGACAACATCCCAGCCTCTAGTGGGAGGACAACATCCCAGCCTCTAGTGGGAGAACAACATCCCAGCCTCTAGTGGGAGGACAACATCCCAGCCTCTAGAGGGAGGACAACATCCCATCCTTTAGTGGGAGGACAACATCCCAGCCTCTAGTGGGAGCACAACATCCCAGCCTCTAGAGGGAGGACAACATCCCAGCCTCTAGTGGGAGGACAACATCCCATCCTCTAGTGGCAGGACAACATCCCAGCCTCTAGAGGGAGGACAACATCCCAGCTTCCTGAGGGAGGACAACATCCCAGCCTCTAGAGGGAGGACAACATCCCAGCCTCTAGTGGGAGGACAACATCCCAGCCTCTAGTGGGAGGACAACATCCCAGCCTCTAGAGGGAGGACAACATCCCAGCCTCTAGAGGGAGGATTTCATCCCAGCCTCTAGAGGGAGGACAACATCCCAGCCTCTAGTGGGAGGACAACATCCCAGCCTCTAGAGGGAGGACAACATCCCAGCCTCTAGAGGGAGGATTTCATCCCAGCCTCTAGAGGGAGGACAACATCCCAGCCTCTAGAGGGAGGACAACATCCCAGCCTCTAGTGGGAGGACAACAACCCATCCTTTAGAGGGAGGACAACATCCCAGCCTCTAGAGCAGGGGTGTCAAACTCATTCCACGGAGGGCCTAGTGTCTGCAGGTTTTTGGTTTTTCCTTTCAATAAAGCCCTAGACAACCAGGTGTGGGGAGTTCCTAACTAATTAGTGATGTTAATTCATCAATCAAGTACAAGGGAGGAGCGAAAACCCGCAGACACTCGGCCCCCCGTGGAATGAGTTTGACACCTGTGCTCTAGAGGGAGGACAACATCCCAGCATCTAGAGGGAGGACAACATCCCAGCATCTAGAGGGAGGACAACATCCCAGCCTCTAGTGGGAGGACAACATCCCAGCCTCTAGTGGGAGGACAACATCCCAGCCTCTAGTGGGAGGACAACATCCCAGCCTCTAGTGGGAGGACAACATCCCAGCCTCTAGAGGGAGGACAACATCCCAGCCTCTAGAGGGAGGACAACATCCCAGCCTCTAGAGGGAGGACAACATCCCAGCCTCTAGTGGGAGCACAACATCCCAGCCTCTAGTGGGAGGACAACATCCCAGCCTCTAGAGGGAGGACAACATCCCAGCATCTAGAGGGAGGACAACATCCCAGCCTCTAGTGGGAGCACAACATCCCAGCCTCTAGTGGGAGGACAACATCCCAGCCTCTAGTGGGAGGACAACATCCCAGCCTCTAGTGGGAGGACAACATCCCAGCCTCTAGAGGGAGGACAACAACCCATCCTCTAGTGGGAGGACAACAACCCATCCTTTAGAGGGAGGACAACATCCCAGCCTCTAGAGGGAGGACAACATCCCAGCCTCTAGTGGGAGGACAACAACCCATCCTTTAGAGGGAGGACAACATCCCAGCCTCTAGTGGGAGGACAACATCCCAGCCTCTAGAGGGAGGACAACATCCCAGCCTCTAGTGGGAGAACAACATCCCAGCCTCTAGTGGGAGGACAACAACCCATCCTTTAGAGGGAGGACAACATCCCAGCCTCTAGAGCAGGGGTGTCAAACTCATTCCACGGAGGGCCTAGTGTCTGCAGGTTTTTGGTTTTTCCTTTCAATAAAGCCCTAGACAACCAGGTGTGGGGAGTTCCTAACTAATTAGTGATGTTAATTCATCAATCAAGTACAAGGGAGGAGCGAAAACCCGCAGACACTCGGCCCCCCGTGGAATGAGTTTGACACCTGTGCTCTAGAGGGAGGACAACATCCCAGCATCTAGAGGGAGGACAACATCCCAGCCTCTAGAGGGAGGACAACATCCCAGCCTCTAGTGGGAGGACAACATCCCAGCCTCTAGTGGGAGGACAACATCCCAGCCTCTAGTGGGAGGACAACATCCCAGCCTCTAGAGGGAGGACAACAACCCATCCTCTAGTGGGAGGACAACAACCCATCCTTTAGAGGGAGGACAACATCCCAGCCTCTAGAGGGAGGACAACATCCCAGCCTCTAGAGGGAGGACAACATCCCAGCCTCTAGAGGGAGGACAACATCCCAGCTTCTAGAGGGAGGACAACATCCCAGCCTCTAGTGGGAGGACAACATCCCAGCCTCTAGTGGGAGGACAACATCCCAGCTTCTAGTGGGAGGACAACATCCCAGCCTCTAGTGGGAGGACAACATCCCAGCCTCTAGAGGGAGAACAACATCCCAGCCTCTAGTGGGAGGACAACATCCCAGCCTCTAGTGGGAGGACAACATCCCAGCCTCTAGTGGGAGGACAACAACCCAGCCTCTAGAGGGAGGATTTCATCCCAGCCTCTAGTGGGAGGACAACATCCCAGCCGTCACCCAGAAGGCTCACCAGACGATATACTACTTGAAGCAGTTGAAAAAACTACATCTCCCAGTCAATCCTGATCCAGTTTTACGCATCAATCGTTTGAGTCCATCCTCACTTCCTTCATTACTGTATGGTTTGGGTCTGCGATGGTAAACTGCAACACATTGTCCGGTCTGCAGAGAAGTTCATCGGCTGCCACCTGCCCTCCAACGTGGTCCTATACGACTCCGGGGCAAGGAAGCATGCAGGAAAGATTATCACAGATCCCACCCTGGTCATCCCCCCCTCCTCCTCCAAAAATTCACCTCTGACAGTCTGTGGCCCCCACCAACAGGCCACCTGGCCCGTAGAGACTACAATACTATACAGTCTATGCTGCACACCACATCGCACCATCTCTGACCTGTACTCTAAATCACTGCACTGTACTGCATCACACCATCTCTGACCTGTACTCTAAATCACTGCACTGTACTGCATCACACCATCTCTGACCTGTACTCTAAATCACTGCACTGTACTACATCACACCATCTCTGACCTGTACTCTAAATCACTGCACTGTACTGCATCACACCATCTCTGACCTGTACTCTAAATCACTGCACTGTACTGCATCACACCATCTCTGACCTGTACTCTAAATCACTGCACTGTACTGCATCACACCATCTCTGACCTGTACTCTAAATCACTGCACTGTACTGCATCACACCATCTCTGACCTGTACTCTAAATCACTGCACTGTACTGCATCACACCATCTCTGACCTGTACTCTAAACCACTGCACTGTACTGCATCACACCATCTCTGACCTGTACTCTAATGTCTCTGCATACTGATACTGTAAGTGTTCATTCACTGTATATCAACCGTATACCCACTCTATATCAACCGTATACCCACTGTATATCAACCGTATACCCACAGTATATCAACCGTATACCCACTGTATATCAACCGTATACCCACTGTATATCAACCGTATACCCACTGTATATCAACATTTACATTACATTACATTTAAGTCATTTAGCAGACGCTCTTATCCAGAGCGACTTACAAATTGGTGCATTCACCTTATGACATCCAGTGGAACAACCACTTTACAATAGTGCATCTAACTCTTTTAAGGGGGGGTGGTTAGAAGGATTACTTTATCCTATCCTAGGTATTCCTTAAAGAGGTGGGGTTTCAGGTGTCTCCGGAAGGTGGTGATTGACTCCGCTGACCTGGCGTCGTGAGGGAGTTTGTTCCACCATTGGGGTGCCAGAGCAGCGAACAGTTTTGACTGGGCTGAGCGGGAACTGTACTTCCTCAGAGGTAGGGAGGCGAGCAGGCCAGAGGTGGATGAACGCAGTGCCCTTGTTTGGGTGTAGGGCCTGATCAGAGCCTGAAGGTACGGAGGTGCCGTTCCCCTCACAGCTCCGTAGGCAAGCACCATGGTCTTGTAGCGGATGCGAGCTTCAACTGGAAGCCAGTGGAGAGAGCGGAGGTGCGGGGTGACGTGAGAGAACTTGGGAAAGTTGAACACCAGACGGGCTGCGGCGTTCTGGATGAGTTGTAGGGGTTTAATGGCACAGGCAGGGAGCCCAGCCAACAGCGAGTTGCAGTAATCCAGACGGGAGATGACAAGTGCCTGGATTAGGACCTGCGCCGCTTCCTGTGTGAGGCAGGGTCGTACTCTGCGAATGTTGTAGAGCATGAACCTACAGGAACGGGTCACCGCCTTGATGTTAGTGGAGAACGACAGGGTGTTGTCCAGGATCACGCCAAGGTTCTTAACACTCTGGGAGGAGGACACAATGGAGTTGTCAACCGTGATGGCGAGATCATGGAACGGACAGTCCTTCCCCGGGAGGAAGAGCAGCTCCGTCTTGCCGAGGTTCAGCTTGAGGTGGTGATCCGTCATCCACACTGATATCTCTGCCAGACATGCAGAGATGCGATTCACCACCTGGTTATCAGAGGGGGAAAGGAGAAGATTAATTGTGTGTCGTCTGCATAGCAATGATAGGAGAGACCATGTGAGGATATGACAGAGCCAAGTGACTTGGTGTATAGCGAGAATAGGAGAGGGCCTAGAACAGAGCCCTGGGGGACACCAGTGGTGAGAGCACGTGGTGCGGAGACAGATTCTCGCCACGCCACCTGGTAGGAGCGACCTGTCAGGTAGAACGCAATCCAAGCGTGGGCCGCGCCGGAGATGCCCAGCTCGGAGAGGGTGGAGAGGAGGATCTGATGGTTCACAGTATCAAAGGCAGCCGATAGGTCTAGAAGGATGAGAGCAGAGGAGAGAGAGTTAGCTATAGCAGTGCGGTATACATACAGTGTATCAACCGTACCCACCCACAGTATATCAACCGTATACCCACAGTATATCAACCGTATACCCACTCTATATCAACCGTACCCACCCACAGTATATCAACCGTATACCCACAGTATATCAACCGTATACCCACTCTATATCAACCGTACCCACCCACAGTATATCAACCGTATACCCACTCTATATCAACCGTATACCCCACAGTATATCAACCGTATAACCCACAGTATATCAACCGTATACCCCACAGTATATCAACCGTATACCCCACAGTATATCAACCGTATACCCCACAGTATATCAACCGTATACCCCACAGTATATCAACCGTATAACCCACTGTATATCAACCGTATACCCACTGTATATCAACCGTATACCCACTGTATATCAACCGTATACCCACTGTATATCAACCATATACCCACTGTATATCAACCATATACCCACTGTATATCAACCGTATACCCACTGTATATCAACCGTATGCCCACAGTATCCATTCTAGTCAAGGTGTTGATAGAGGGACCAGGGTGTATCCATTCTAGTCAAGGTGTTGATAGCGGGACCAGGGTGTATCCATTCTAGTCAAGGTGTTGATAGAGGGACCAGGGTGTATCCATTCTAGTCAAGGTGTTGATAGAGGGACCAGGGTGTATCCATTCTAGTCAAGGTGTTGATAGAGGGACCAGGGTGTATCCATTCTAGTCAAGGTGTTGATAGAGGGACCAGGGTGTATCCATTCTAGTCAAGGTGTTGATAGAGGGACCAGGGTGTATCCATCCTAGTGATGCGTTGTACTGGATGTGGTAAACACATGCAAAACAATACAGGTCAGGTGACACAGTCCTTCCTTTCCTAACACCTTTTTTAAATTGATTTTTAATTGATTTATTTAACCTTTATTTAACGAGGCAAGTCAGTTAAGAACAAAATCTTATTTACAATGACGGCCTACCAAAAGGCAAAAGGCCTCCTGTGTGGACGGGGGCTGGGATAAAAAATACAAATAAATAAGAACATATAAATATAGGACAAAACACACATCCCGACAAGAGAGACAACACAACACTACATAAAGAGAGACCTAAGACAACAACATAGCAAGGCAGCAACACATGACAAAAAGCATGTTAGAAAGACCACATGACAACAACATGGTAGCAACACAACATGGTAGCAACACAACATGGTAGCAACACAACATGACAACAACATGGTAGCAACACAACATGGTAGCAACACAACATGGTAGCAACACAAAACATGGTAGCAACACAACATGACAACACAACATGGTAGCAACACAACATGACAACAACATGGTAGCAACACAACATGGTAGCAACACAACATGACAACAACACGGCAGCAACACAACATGACAACAACACGGTAGCAACACAACATGACAACAACATGGTAGCAACACAACATGACAACAACATGGTAGCAACACAACATGACAGCACAACATGGCCGCAGCACATGACAACATACCATGGTAACGACACAACATGACAACAACATGGTAGCAACACAACATGACAACAACATGGTAGCAACACAACATGACAGCACAACATGGCCGCAGCACATGACAACATACCATGGTAACGACACAACATGACAACAACATGGTAGCAACACAGCATGGTAGCAGCACAACATGGTAGCAACACAACATGATAACAACACGGTAGCAACACAACATGGTAGCAACACAAAACATGACACAAAAATTATTGGGCACAGACAACAGCACAAAGGACAAGAAGGTAGAGGGAACAATACATTATGCAAAGCAGCCACAACTGTCAGTAAAATTGTCCATGATTGAGTCTTTGAATGAAGAGATGGAGATAAAACTGTCCAGTTTGAGTGTTTGTTGCAGCTCGTTCCAGTCGCTAGCTGCAACGAACTGAAAAGAGGAGCGACCCAGGGATGTGTGTGCTTTGAGGATCTTTAACAGAATGTGACTGGCAGAACGGGTGTTGTATGTGGAGGATGAGGGCTGCAGTAGATATCTCAGATAGGGTGGAGTGAGGCCTAAGAGGGTTTTATAAATAAGCATCAACCAGTGGGTCTTGAGACGGTTATACAGAGATGACCAGTTTACAGAGGAGTATAGAGTGCAGTGATGTGTCCTATAAGGAGCATTGGTGGTAAATCTGATGGCTGAATGGTAAAGAACATCTAGCTGCTTGAGAGCACCCTTACCTGCCGATCTATAAATGATGTCTCCGTAATCTAGCATGGGTAGGATGGTCATCTGAATCAGGGTTAGTTTGGCAGCTGGGGTGAAAGAGGAGCGATTACGATAGAGAAAACCAAGTCTAGATTTAACTTTAGCCTGCAGCTTTGATATGTGCTGAGAGAAGGACAGTGTACCGTCTAGCCACACTCCCAAGTACTTGTATGAGGTGACTACCTCAAGCTCTAAACCCTCAGAGGTAGTAATCACACCGGTGGGGAGAGGGGCATTCTTCTTACCAAACCACATGACCTTTGTTTTGGAGGTGTTCAGAACAAGGTTAAGGGCAGAGAAAGTTTGTTGGGCACTAAGAAAGCTTTGTTGTAGAGCGTTTAACACAACATCTGGGGAGGGGCCGGCTGAGTATAAGACTGTATCATCTGCATATAAATGGATGAGAGCTTTCTACTGCCTGAGCTATGTTGTTGATGTAAACTGAGAAGAGCGTGGGGCCTAGGATCGAGCCTTGGGGTACTCCCATGTAACAGGCAGTGGATGAGACAGCAGATGTTCTGACTTTATACACTGCACCTTAATGTGTACCTGTCCTTCCTTTCCTAACACCTTAATGTGTACCTGTCCTTCCTTTCCTAACACCTTAATGTGTACCTGTCCTTCCTTTCCTAACACCTTAATGTGTACCTGTCCTTCCTTTCCTTTCCTAACACCTTAATGTGTACCTGTCCTTCCTTTCCTAACACCTTAATGTGTACCTGTCCTTCCTTTCCTTTCCTAACACCTTAATGTGTACCTGTCCTTCCTTTCCTTTCCTAACACCTTAATGTGTACCTGTCCTTCCTTTCCTAACACCTTAATGTGTACCTTTCCTTCCTTTCCTTTCCTAACACCTTAATGTCTACCTGTCCTTCCTTTCCTAACACCTTAATGTCTACCTGTCCTTCCTTTCCTTTCCTAACACCTTAATGTGTACCTGTCCTTCCTTTCCTAACACCTTAATGTGTACCTTTCCTTCCTTTCCTTTCCTAACACCTTAATGTCTACCTGTCCTTCCTTTCCTAACACCTTAATGTCTACCTGTCCTTTCTTTCCTTTCCTAACACCTTAATGTGTACCTGTCCTTCCTTTCCTAACACCTTAATGTGTACCTGTCCTTCCTTTCCTAACACCTTAATTTGTACCTGTCCTTCCTTTCCTTTCCTAACACCTTAATGTGTACCTGTCCTTCCTTTCCTTTCCTAACACCTTAATGTCTACCTGTCCTTCCTTTCCTAACACCTTAATGTCTACCTGTCCTTCCTTTCCTTTCCTAACACCTTAGTGTACCTGTCCTTCCTTTCCTTTCCTAACACCTTAATTTGTACCTGTCCTTCCTTTCCTTTCCTAACACCTTAAGGTGTACCTTTCCTTCCTTTCCTTTCCTAACACCTTAATGTGTACCTGTCCTTCCTTTCCTTTCCTAACACCTTAAGGTGTACCTGTCCTTCCTAACTCTTGTCTTTCTTATAATAGCACTGATTTCACTGATAGCAACAAAAACAAAACGGTTAACTTCTCAGTGAAGTGTAGAGCGGCGGACCAGCAGCCGGAACGTTGCTGGTTCAAGACCCAGGCAACGGCAACACAAAATAGAACTGGAACTGAACTGGCAGCTGGGAATGCTGCTGGTCTCTGATCCCAGGTACCGTCCTTGCCATTGTGCCCTTGAGCAAGGGCTCTCCATTGAGGGCCACTGCTGCTGGCCCTGTGCCTGTCAACATGTGCTGTGTATCTGGAGCTGTTGGAAAAGGCAGAACTCAAAGCTGTGATCTTAACCTATGACTGTCTCTCCATCTCCCCAGCCTGCCACCAAGGAGGGTGGTCTGCCCATGCAGGTGGGCAACAAGACAGAGTGTGGTCTGCTGGGCCTGGTGCTGGACCTGAAGAGAGATTACCAGCCCGTCCGCAACCAGATCCCAGAGGAGAAACTCTACAAGGTCTACACCTTTATCATTGTGGTCCTCTATCATGCTGTTTCTGTCGTGATGACGATGGTGATGATGATGGTGGTGTTTTTGATGTTATTCTTTATGTCAATCATTGTGTAACGAAGCCATAGACACATTTCCCCATTGTATGAACGATAAAGTTGTTATATTTTGAATTGTAATTATTCTAATTCTGAATTCTAATTAAGAGTTCTAATCCTAATTCTACCAGGTGTACACCTTCAACTCGGTCAGGAAATCCATGTCCACGGTCATCAAACTACCAGACGGCTCCTTCAGGATGTACAGCAAAGGAGCCTCTGAGATCGTCCTCAAGAAGTGAGTGGTTTACAACTTGTTCTGGTAACCATAGAGTCCATGATGGATCTTGGTTCCAACTTCAGTTTCCAGCACCCAATCCAGAAAGGAAAGAAACCCCCTGAGCTTCTACCTCCTAGTCACTTGTACAGATCTTAGATAAGATTCTCTCAGATCTTTCTCATAAGGCCTACAGGAACTACAGCTTGATTTTGGGGGATAGATTGATTGTGATTGATGATGTTTGTCATTGATCTCCTCAAGGCTTTAGCCCTGCTCGCCAGGCTTTGGTATAGTGGTACTACAACTCAGAATGAGACTACCAAGGCCTTGACCTCTAACCCTCCCCCTCCAGGTGTACTA